>NW_022639536.1:170941-171619 GCF_010583005.1 Odontomachus brunneus
GTGCGGGGGACGTAGCCTCCCGCTAGTTGTTCGATATCGCACTTATCTTTCGATATTGCTCGTTAACGGGACACAGTATCGAAAAATTGTAATATATTTTTCGGACTTCTTTCATCAATAATTTTTTAACAAACAATGAGCGACGGCTAAAATCTTCAGAAGGTCACTCAGAAGGGTGACCTCTATGACATATGTCAAGATCAGGCTGATCTGAGGTGGCGCCCTTTTTCTACACCTTTACCAAAGTTTGATTACTTATATAACATTGTATCAATATTAATCGCATCATGATTGTTGTTGCGTCCTTTGAAACATTTACTGACAAATATATCATTATATTTTTGAACGCTATAAAAGTATATTGTAAATATAATCCACCAAGATATCGTTACAGCACATGCGCAAATAGGAACGTATAGCTTTCTCTTTCGCACATATTTTGGACACATTTTCGTGCCAGCATTCCCCCTTCATATATATATGTTCTAAGTTCGTTCGCCTCCAGCAACCTACTTGACGTCAAATGCAGTCTCCTGACTGGCGTTTCCGATCAGGCCCATTTCGCTTCCTAGCACCACTCAACTCTTAAGCTTGATCTATAATGTGTTATTTGCTTCCTGTTACTTTTTTTATCTCTTTCTGACTCAAGCCTTAAACCTTAAACTAAAAAAAGACAGA
>NW_022639536.1:171629-172972 GCF_010583005.1 Odontomachus brunneus
GCGTTGAGTAAACCATATGTAATATAAAACGTTCACTACCGACTATAGTAATAATCTAGCAGATAAAGTGCCAGACTTAAGAGTCAGAGGTTACAAGTTCAAGTCCCGAAGGATAAAATGAATTTTTCGAATAGAATGGAAATAATACGTAATGAAAAAGAATTACAGGAAACTAAACTCCATTAGGTTACCTCTTCTAGAGAGAGAGAGAGAGAGAGAGAGAGAGAGAGAGAGAGAGAGAGAGAGAGAGAGAGATAAAAACTTTAATTAAAAAAACCTATCCACTAGACATCCATGAAAGAAATTCAGAAATTCTGACATAAGAAAACTGTCTAAAGATTATTAGATACTCTTGATATAGAGAAAAAGGAAAATCATCGAAGAGAAATAATTTTTTTATTTTTGCTATCTACTCATTGTCTCATGCAGGCTAGACAAGTTATTTTTTTGTATCTAGCTACTTGCTAATTTTTCTAATACAGCTACTAGAAGAAGTGACCCGTGTGGAAATTTCGACTCAGAATTGTCTAGGTGTGTATCAGTTTTCCTAGACACTATTTAGCGTCCATACAGTAAACTTGTCTATAGAGCGCCTAGCTCTATATGTAACCTTATGAAATTTAGCTCTTATCCAATAAAACTATCCAAACACTAGATAATATTTTTCTACGTTGCTAGCTAGAGACATGTGTGCTTTCTATCCAGTGCTACATTTCAAGTCGGAATAATGTGAAATAAAAAGACAGACTATTTATAAAATAGATAGAGAAAAGTATTATTTAATAAAGTATTATTTTGTCTAAATAACAAAAAAAAAACTAGCATTTCATATTTTGTGTCGTTTCATTCATTCGTGAGATTTGCGTGGATTCGATCCTGTGTCAGACAGTCACCATCTGTAGATTATTATACGCTGTTCAATGCATAACGTCAACGATCGTACGGAAAGTGGTGATGCCAATGCGCTGTAACGATACCTTGGTGGATTATATTTACAATATACTCTTATAGCATTAAAAAATGTAATGACATATTTGTCGGTAAATGTTTCAAAGGACGTAACAACAATCACAATGTGATAAAAAAAAGAATATTCCTTCTTTTTCTCTCTTTTGTGAGCACGTTGTATGTAAAGTTTGGGTAAAGGTGTAGAAAAAGGGCGCCACCTCCGATCAGCCTGATCTTGACATATGTCATAGAGGTCACCCTTCTGAGTGACCTTCTGAAGATTTTAGCCGTCGCTCATTGTTTGTTAAAAAATTATTGATGAAAGAAGTTCGAAAAATATATTACAATTTTTTGATACTGTATACCGTTAACGAGCAATATCGAACAACTAGCGG
>NW_022639536.1:172982-180739 GCF_010583005.1 Odontomachus brunneus
AAAGACAGAAAACAAGAAACAGGAAGCAAAGAACACATTGTAAATCAGGCTTTAGACTGCGAGTTGGCTACAGATGGCATAGCATTCGAACTATTCTTCCAACATACGTCCTTTGAAACATTTATTGACAAATATGTCATTACATTTTTGAACGCTATAAGAGCATATTGTAAATATAATCCACCAATATATCGTTACAACGCATTGGCATCGTCCATTAGACCGTCTGACACGAGATTGAATCCACGCGAATCTCACGAATAAATAAAACGACACAAAATATAAAATGCCAGTTCTTTTTTTATTTAAACAAAATAATATTGGGAGTGTGCATTAATTTTAAGGGATTTTTTGATAAAAATACGGTGTTATTGTGAAAAAATGGTTACAAATTCATCATTCAAAATATTGTCCATTGCTAGCCACTACTTTTTCCCATCTTTCTGGTAATAAGTGAATTCTACGTCAAAAGAACGACACATCTTTTGAGGCTATCCACAAATCAAGCCATTTTTGGTATCCTCATAAGAATGAAAGCGCTGCTCAGACAGGCCATGAGTCATCGATCGAAATGGGTGGTAATCGGAAGGAGCAATATCTGGAGAATACAGCGGGTGTGGTAGGACATCCCAGTTGAGTGCTTCTAACGTTTCCTTGAGTTTCGTAACATGTAGCCGAGCATTGTCGTGCTGGAAAGTCACTTTGTCGTGTCTTTTCGCGTAATCTGGCGTTCCGCGTAATCCGTTTTTGCTTCAATGCTCGGCTCAATTGCATCAATTGTTGTTGGTAGTGTTCCCCAGTGATGGTTTCGTTAGGTTGGAGCAGCTCATAATACACTACACCCAGCTGATCCCACCAAATACAAAGCACAAGTTTGGCGCCATGAATATTCGGCTTTGCCGTCGATGTTGATGATTCGCCTGGCCTGCACCATGATTTTTTGCGCTTCGAATTATCGTAGCGTATCTATTTTTTGTCACCCGTCACGATACGATGCAAAAAACTTTTTTTCTGTGTCTTTGAAGCAACAATTCACAGGTCAATTTGCGTCTTTCAACGTTCCTTGGCTTCAACTCGTACGGCACCCAATTTCTTTGCTTTTGAATCATTCCAATGGCCTTCAAACGTCTGGAAATCGTTGATCAATCAACATTTAATGATTCTGCAAGTTCTTCTTGCGTTTGACTCCGGTCTTGATCGAGTAAAGCCACTTCCTGATCTTCAAACTTTTTCGGCTCGCCTGGACGTTCCTTGTCTTCCGTGTCAAAATCGCCTTTTTTATAGCGTCGCAACTAGTACTCACATGTTGAAATCGATGGAGTATAATCACTAAAAGTTTCTGACAGCATTTATTGACTTTCAACAGGACTTTTCTTTAAATGAAAGCAAAAAAGCAAGGCTTCCCGCAAATTGCGTTTTGTTGGCACAAAATTCGACATATTCAATGCTAAAAAAAAACAATGTTTACACTTCAGCAAAATGACACATATTGAAAACTAAAGCCACATGATGGTGCTTTGACATGAAGGTAGCAACAATATGACCCGATGCGATATAGTACTAGTTACGCCATCTCTTGAAAATCCTTTAAAATTAATGCATACTCTCAATATTTCATTATCCTTTAACTATTTTTATTAATAATGATTTTTCACTGAATTTTTCTAAATTTGTACTGAAATCTTACTGAAATATTAATGAAATTATAATGAAATTCTAATGTCACTGTGTCAATTGTGAATGCTTTTCAAAAACATTTCAGCAAAAGTTCATTACATTTTCCATAAATTATTTCCATCAGGGCTTATATTTCAATTGAGATCTTGCGGAAATTTCATACGAGTTTTTAGTTACTATCTCACATGAGATTTCAATTGAGTTCTCAATTGAGATCTCTACTAAATTTTTTCAGTAGGGCATATGAGAGCGATTGACATCGCGGATAAATCCCGATTGTTCACAGATGCTATCAGACACTATCAATATAACTCAAATTTAATCTAACCTAACACTAACTTAACTTTAATTAACCAAACAATTTGATTGGTGATGTCCAATTGGGTCTGTGGGCAATCGGTATATTCCCGACGTCATGGAACCTGCCTCGGAGTACTTACCCCTATTCGCGAAGTGCTATTTGGATAATATGTTCTGATTGACACATACAGCTCAGCTATTGCTTTAAGCAGCGCGCTAAAGCGGCTGCTTAGAGCGTTTGTGAGCGGCTCTTTTATTGCAACACTCGTTGTTACTTGAAAAGTTCGTCTACATTTTCTATTATATGTTTGATTTTTCGAATATATATGAATTAATTGATAGATATATATGATTCAATTTCAAAAATTGAATCTAGTGATTGTCTAGTAACGACATAGAAAAGTTGGGTCTTACATCGCTAATAGTATTTGCTAGCTACTAGCTAGGAATGTAATGCTCCCCGTGTGGAAATTTGTCAGATAAAAACTGGTTTGGTTCTAGCCGCGGCCCAGTTTTCTTGTATAGTTTATTTGAACAGAAGCTAGGCGAAATCTAGCTAGATTCGAATCAGTTTTGCTGTCTAGTTCTCGTAATCTCGTAGGCTGGCTAGTAGCTGTCTTACTTTCCTCGATGTAGCCCACACAGCAAAGAGAAATCTGTTGAATTTTCTAAAGATATCCTGCCGGAATAATGCAATATCCTACAAATATCCCATAGAAGTTGTGGATATATGAGAGATATTATTAGAATAATGTCCGCAGTTACGAACACGTATAGATATCGCATATTGTAGTGAAATATATTTGTATGATATCCCTGAGATCTCTGATTATTGCCGTATACAGGAAAACCCCGGAAGATATATCGCACGTATATTTTACAAATATATTAGTGATGATTATGGTAGGTAGTCTGGATATATCTGGAAGAATGTTTTTGATAATAATAATGACTAAATTTATACTGCTTACTTAATATGCATATCAATAAATATATAATTAATACAAAATGTGCTTGGTAAATCAATTTTATGCCGATATACTAATTTATATACATATTAAACAATTATCAATATAATGTAGACATTAGTATTATAGCAGAAATTATACAAAATAGAATTACACCAAATACAATAAATGTATCTTTGGTGGAAAGATTTCTCAGAATATCAGAAAATTCTCACAATTTTTTAAGATTTTTTATATGAATTGGAATATCTCTCACAAGGGGAACCCGGCAGTCTCTCATCACCGATTTGAATAAAATTTTATGGGTGTGTAGTATGCACTCATACATTTACTCCTGTAAAGCCGTAGGACTCACTATTGAGGCATTCTAGAGAAATATTTTTTTAAATATTTCGAGAAAAATTTTTGTTCCTATAGTACCGTTACGGAAAAGCGATCTTCGAGCTAGCAGCGTAGCGTCCACGGTAAGGCGTAGACTACTACGCTCGGGGTTGCAGGTTCGATTCCCTGAATAGTTTTTTTTTTTTTTTTATTTAAATCTTATATATTTTTAAATTTGTATATAACACAATTTTAAACCGTTTTTAATTATTTTATATCAAATTTTTTAATAAGTAATTTGTATGTTAAATAAATATTTTTCTTAATCAAGGAATTTAAAAATGCTCATTTATTATTAATTAAATTAAAATTTCTCATGCACACAAAAAATATATTTCCAATAAGAATTTACAATGACTGTTTTAAGGACGTCAAAATCAGAGTTTTCATAAATCGTTATACCCACAACGGGTTATCCCCGAGTGTAACAATTTTGGTCTTTTGTTCGGGACCTTAGAAGGTATATGAAACCGCTCGTCTAACGGACAAACCGGTAGTAGCAACAAAGTCGTTCTTCGAGTTAGACGTGCTATTTATAGTTTGCAGAAGATATTCGTGCTCTTTTACTTGCAATATGGATATTCCGGGACCGTCAACGAGCGCTAGTGCGAAGGAAGAAGAACAAGAATTGAATAACAAATTGCTCTTAAAAAGTGCCTTAAAAATAAGCGAGAAGTTGCTTGCTGAAAATGAGTATATTCCAGAAGAGTCTGTGAAAGATCTTTCAACGGAAAAGGTAACTGTTATAGGCCACGAAATATATAACCGTATCGTCGATATGGTTAATGATATGCGTCTCATTGAGGAGGAAGAATTAGTGCTTCCACATGAAGAAGATATTGATGACAGTTTTATTGATTGTGCATCAATGTATCCATTAGAAGAGTCGTCATCATCGCAGTTATCTCCACTTTCGGAAGAGTGGATCGATTCTCCGGAGAAAAAAAAATTCAAATCAATAGATTTGGATTACAAACGGAAAGTTGTAGCCATGGCAAAAGAACATCCTAATTGGTCGCTACAAACATTACAGAGAAAAGGAGCACATTATTTAAAATATAAAAGAGATTTAAAACAGTACGTATACGATTTTAACACATTCTATGTATTATATTCTATTCATTAAATAATTATAATGATTTTCTATTTATTTTTATTATTAGATGGGAAAAAGATGTATTATCTGGTGGAACGCGATTTGACAAACTGTATGCCATCAATTCTTGGACACTTGATCGATTTACAGAAGCTAGAGAAAAATTCGAGCAAGTCACAACAAGAACGTTACAACAATGGGCGATGGCAGCTGCGCAACAATTCCTCTCCAGCACATTTAAATTTTCAGCAGGAAAAACGTGGGCTGATGATTTTAAACGCAGAAATAATATTCGGCAACGACGGATTACCAAATACGTTTCTGAAAAAGAGGCAGCAGAAATGGACGAAATTTTGGCTGTTGCGGATAGATTTAGGAAACAAATCCAACCACTTTTACAAAATTATTCCCTAGATTTAATAATTAATACAGATCAAACTGGTTGCCAATATCAGTCAACAATTGATCGGACATTAGCACAGAAAGGCGTCCAATCTGTATTTGTTAAAAAGAAGAGTTCTTATAAAATTTCTCATTCCTATACGGCCCAATATGCATTAACTTGTTCAGGAAAGCTTGTACCAAAAGTGTTTCTCTGTTTACAAGAAACTGGAGACAAATTTGGTCCAATAATACAGAAGCAAGTTGATGCTCTTGTTGTCGAATTTGGTAATGTCATCGTCAAATGTTCAAGGTCAGGAAAATTAACTACAAATATCTATAAGGACTTTTTAAAAGAAATATTACAGCCATATGTTAAGAATGAACAGTTTTTATTAATAACAGATTCTTGGGGTGACCAAACAAATTCACAAATATATGATGATATTTTTGTGGATGACGAGGATATTCCATCTTGTCAAATAAAAATTATTCCGTCAAAGTGTACTCTTTTATGCCAGCCATGCGACGTGTATTTTTATAGACAAGTTAGAAATTTAGCAAAAAATTACAAAATTGTACATATCTCCTTAAAAGCAATAGAGAAATAGCCAATCGTGAGGATGCTATTAAAATACAATTTTTAGTTCACAATCAGTTAAGCGCACCAATCTTTTGTGATATGTTAAAATATGCATTTGTTTGCATCTCAAATAACAAATGAAAAAACTTTTTTTAAAAACGTTAACGAAGTTTGTTTTCCAGATTCTATTAATAAAACAAATTGTACAGACTGTGCGCATGAAATGTCTATGATTGTATGTGCATGGTGCAACGAATTATTGTTTTAAATGTTTTTATGATAAATACCACCCTAAAAGCTGCAAACTTATTGTAAAACAGTAAATTGTACATTTTAACTTATTGTATAACAGTCGTTGTAAATTCTTATTGGAAATATATTTTTTGTGTGCATGAGAAATTTTAATTTAATTAATAATAAATGAGCATTTTTAAATTCCTTGATTAAGAAAAATATTTATTTAACGTACAAATTACTTATTAAAAAATTTGATATAAAATAATTAAAAACGGTTTAAAATTGTGTTATATACAAATTTAAAAATATATAAGATTTAAATAAAAAAAAAAATAAAAAAAATTACTCAGGGAATCGAACCTACAACCCCGAGCGTAGTAGTCTACGTCTTACCGTGGACGCTACGCTGCTAACTCGAAGATTGCTTTTCCGTAATGGTACTATCGGGACAAAAATTTTTCTTGAAATATTTAAAAAAATATTTCTCGAGAATGCCTCAATAGTGGGTCCTACGGCTTTACAGGAGTAAATGTATGAGTGCATACTACACACCCATAAAATTTTATTCAAATCGGTGATGAGAGACTGCCGGGTTCCCCTTGTCAGTTTATTGTATAATATACGGGTTGTATAGAACCAATATTGTTCAATCAGGAATTACAACTAACAAATGTTTAACTGATAGGTTGTTATGAGTATTCTGTTTATATATATTATCTAATAACTATAAGTTATCACCTATAATAGGAATATTACATGAACTAACGCATATGTTATTAATCATAAATTTAATGTTAATTTATTCACGTGAGATGTTATGATATCCTTATGCAATGCAAGCTGCAGTTGTGTTGGAGTTATTTCTTTATTAGTCGTAAGTAATGCCACATTTTTAGCTTTTCTGAAAAAGAAAAAGTTTTGCTCTCGGTAATTATTCAGTTTAGGCCCCTCACTTTTCGATGACAGTAGATTCAATCGACGCGTTTTTGCACGAGAAACAACTTTTTCATCTGACAAACTCGTCGCTCTCTACTGCGAAGCGAAATATTAGCCGACAAAGTTGACTACTATTAAGGTTAGGAAAACTGTCACTGTCACTCTCACTCTCTCTCTCTCTCTCTCTCTGTTTATTTTACTTGGATTCAGACTTTTTTTTGCGGAAAACTCTCATCAAAGTATCAAAAGGTACATTTCTCAAAAGAATCACAGGTCCGAATGTGTTTGAACACGTCTTAATGTAACAGCGGTTAAGCCGGATGGAAAACTCACACCGACGACAAACAGTGAGATGTATATGCTCCATAGTCACTTGTGCATTTCCTATAGTTTTCGAAATATTAATAAAAAGATGCCTGTCTCTAGCCATGTATATGCTTTATATCTTATACTTATCTTTAGGATGTCTGTACGATATATTTTACACATTATCGTATTTGAGATAAGATATCTTTTGGATATTGTATACGGAGATATTTTCGAAATTTATTCATTATAATATACTGATGATATTATCAGGAGATTGATACATATTTCGCATATCCGCGATGATTTTAATATATTCTATAGTTATTAATTGCTGTGCGGGAGATGACACCACAAAGGGTGTATATCAGTTGGACACGGGGCAATTGGACACAGTCCAATCACAAGTCGCTGTTCCAAGGGACCCTACAAATGTCTCTAATTACACGGTGCTGTGATTGGCTGTGTCCAAATGCACCGTGTCCAAGTGCACCGCTCTCCACCACAAATGCTAAACGGAATGTAGCTAGGTTTTGGTCAGATTTACTCTCTAGTTATAGTAATTTCAAGCTGTGGTTAGTAGCTATATTTTAGATATAGACGGTGTTACTAGCTCCCATTCTGTTAATTGATTTATACAGGATGATCGGAAACAATCGCCTTCGGTTAATATTCTTGTATTTTTTAGCGAATTCTAAAACTATTTTTCCTCTTGCAAAATGTTATCTGAGGCTTAGTTGCTGAGGTATAAAGAGAAATAGTTAGCCACTCACAGGCCAGATACAGAAAGTAGGCAGGGACGGCACAATTCACCGTCAGACACAGACGTTGGGCAATACACATGTGACAATATTCATACATCTTAGTTTGTAAATTTTCAATGCTTGCGTCA
>NW_022639536.1:180749-197297 GCF_010583005.1 Odontomachus brunneus
ATACAAAATGTGCTTGGTAAATCAATTTTATGCCGATATACTAATTTATATACATATTAAACAATTATCAATATAATGTAGACATTAGTATTATAGCAGAAATTATACAAAATAGAATTACACCAAATACAATAAATGTATCTTTGGTGGAAAGATTTCTCAGAATATCAGAAAATTCTCACAATTTTTTAAGATTTTTTATATGAATTGGAATATCTCTCACAAGGGGAACCCGGCAGTCTCTCATCACCGATTTGAATAAAATTTTATGGGTGTGTAGTATGCACTCATACATTTACTCCTGTAAAGCCGTAGGACCCACTATTGAGGCATTCTAGAGAAATATTTTTTTAAATATTTCGAGAAAAATTTTTGTTCCTATAGTACCGTTACGGAAAAGCGATCTTCGAGCTAGCAGCGTAGCGTCCACGGTAAGGCGTAGACTACTACGCTCGGGGTTGCAGGTTCGATTCCCTGAATAGTTTTTTTTTTTTTTTTATTTAAATCTTATATATTTTTAAATTTGTATATAACACAATTTTAAACCGTTTTTAATTATTTTATATCAAATTTTTTAATAAGTAATTTGTATGTTAAATAAATATTTTTCTTAATCAAGGAATTTAAAAATGCTCATTTATTATTAATTAAATTAAAATTTCTCATGCACACAAAAAATATATTTCCAATAAGAATTTACAATGACTGTTTTAAGGACGTCAAAATCAGAGTTTTCATAAATCGTTATACCCACAACGGGTTATCCCCGAGTGTAACAATTTTGGTCTTTTGTTCGGGACCTTAGAAGGTATATGAAACCGCTCGTCTAACGGACAAACCGGTAGTAGCAACAAAGTCGTTCTTCGAGTTAGACGTGCTATTTATAGTTTGCAGAAGATATTCGTGCTCTTTTACTTGCAATATGGATATTCCGGGACCGTCAACGAGCGCTAGTGCGAAGGAAGAAGAACAAGAATTGAATAACAAATTGCTCTTAAAAAGTGCCTTAAAAATAAGCGAGAAGTTGCTTGCTGAAAATGAGTATATTCCAGAAGAGTCTGTGAAAGATCTTTCAACGGAACAGGCAACTGTTATAGGCCACGAAATATATAACCGTATCGTCGATATGGTTAATGATATGCGTCTCATTGAGGAGGAAGAATTAGTGCTTCCACATGAAGAAGATATTGATGACAGTTTTATTGATTGTGCATCAATGTATCCATTAGAAGAGTCGTCATCATCGTAGTTATCTCCACTTTCGGAAGAGTGGATCGATTCTCCGGAGAAAAAAAAATTCAAATCAATAGATTTGGATTACAAACGGAAAGTTGTAGCCATGGCAAAAGAACATCCTAATTGGTCGCTACAAACATTACAGAGAAAAGGAGCACATTATTTAAAATATAAAAGAGATTTAAAACAGTACGTATACGATTTTAACACATTCTATGTATTATATTCTATTCATTAAATAATTATAATGATTTTCTATTTATTTTTATTATTAGATGGGAAAAAGATGTATTATCTGGTGGAACGCGATTTGACAAACTGTATGCCATCAATTCTTGGACACTTGATCGATTTACAGAAGCTAGAGAAAAATTCGAGCAAGTCACAACAAGAACGTTACAACAATGGGCGATGGCAGCTGCGCAACAATTCCTCTCCAGCACATTTAAATTTTCAGCAGGAAAAACGTGGGCTGATGATTTTAAACGCAGAAATAATATTCGGCAACGACGGATTACCAAATACGTTTCTGAAAAAGAGGCAGCAGAAATGGACGAAATTTTGGCTGTTGCGGATAGATTTAGGAAACAAATCCAACCACTTTTACAAAATTATTCCCTAGATTTAATAATTAATACAGATCAAACTGGTTGCCAATATCAGTCAACAATTGATCGGACATTAGCACAGAAAGGCGTCCAATCTGTATTTGTTAAAAAGAAGAGTTCTTATAAAATTTCTCATTCCTATACGGCCCAATATGCATTAACTTGTTCAGGAAAGCTTGTACCAAAAGTGTTTCTCTGTTTACAAGAAACTGGAGACAAATTTGGTCCAATAATACAGAAGCAAGTTGATGCTCTTGTTGTCGAATTTGGTAATGTCATCGTCAAATGTTCAAGGTCAGGAAAATTAACTACAAATATCTATAAAGACTTCTTAAAAGAAATATTACAGCCATATGTTAAGAATGAACAGTTTTTATTAATAACAGATTCTTGGGGTGACCAAACAAATTCACAAATATATGATGATATTTTTGTGGATGACGAGGATATTCCATCTTGTCAAATAAAAATTATTCCGTCAAAGTGTACTCTTTTATGCCAGCCATGCGACGTGTATTTTTATAGACAAGTTAGAAATTTAGCAAAAAATTACAAAATTGTACATATCTCCTTAAAAGCAATAGAGAAATAGCCAATCGTGAGGATGCTATTAAAATACAATTTTTAGTTCACAATCAGTTAAGCGCACCAATCTTTTGTGATATGTTAAAATATGCATGGTTTGCATCTCAAATAACAAATGAGAGAACTTTTTTTAAAAACGTTAACGAAGTTTGTTTGCCAGATTCTGTTAATAAAACAAATTGTACAGACTGTGCGCATGAAATGTCTATGATTGTATGTGCATGGTGTAACGAATTATTATGTTTTAAATGTTTTTATGATAAATACCACCCTAAAAGCTGCAAACTTATTGTAAAACAGTAAATTGTACATTTTAACTTATTGTATAACAGTCGTTGTAAATTCTTATTGGAAATATATTTTTTGTGTGCATGAGAAAGTTTAATTTAATTAATAATAAATGAGCATTTTTAAATTCCTTGATTAAGAAAAATATTTATTTAACGTACAAATTACTTATTAAAAAATTTGATATAAAATAATTAAAAACGGTTTAAAATTGTGTTATATACAAATTTAAAAATATATAAGATTTAAATAAAAAAAAAAATCATTCAGGGAATCGAACCTGTAACCCCGAACGTAGTAGTCTACCGTGGACGTCTTACCGTGGACGCTACGCTGCTAGCTCGAAAATTGCTTTTCCGTAACGGTATTATAGGGACAAAAATTTTTCTCGAAATATTTAAAAAAATATTTCTCGAGAATGCCTCAATAGTGGGTCCTACGGCTTTACAGGAGTAAATGTATGAGTGCATACTACACACCCATAAAATTTTATTCAAATCGGTGATGAGAGACTGCCGGGTTCCCCTTGTCAGTTTATTGTATAATATACGGGTTGTATAGAACCAATATTGTTCAATCAGGAATTACAACTAACAAATGTTTAACTGATAGGTTGTTATGAGTATTCTGTTTATATATATTATCTAATAACTATAAGTTATCACCTATAATAGGAATATTACATGAACTAACGCATATGTTATTAATCATAAATTTAATGTTAATTTATTCACGTGAGATGTTATGATATCCTTATGCAATGCAAGCTGCAGTTGTGTTGGAGTTATTTCTTTATTAGTCGTAAGTAATGCCACATTTTTAGCTTTTCTGAAAAAGAAAAAGTTTTGCTCTCGGTAATTATTCAGTTTAGGCCCCTCACTTTTCGATGACAGTAGATTCAATCGACGCGTTTTTGCACGAGAAACAACTTTTTCATCTGACAAACTCGTCGCTCTCTACTGCGAAGCGAAATATTAGCCGACAAAGTTGACTACTATTAAGGTTAGGAAAACTGTCACTGTCACTCTCACTCTCTCTCTCTCTCTCTCTCTGTTTATTTTACTTGGATTCAGACTTTTTTTTGCGGAAAACTCTCATCAAAGTATCAAAAGGTACATTTCTCAAAAGAATCACAGGTCCGAATGTGTTTGAACACGTCTTAATGTAACAGCGGTTAAGCCGGATGGAAAACTCACACCGACGACAAACAGTGAGATGTATATGCTCCATAGTCACTTGTGCATTTCCTATAGTTTTCGAAATATTAATAAAAAGATGCCTGTCTCTAGCCATGTATATGCTTTATATCTTATACTTATCTTTAGGATGTCTGTACGATATATTTTACACATTATCGTATTTGAGATAAGATATCTTTTGGATATTGTATACGGAGATATTTTCGAAATTTATTCATTATAATATACTGATGATATTATCAGGAGATTGATACATATTTCGCATATCCGCGATGATTTTAATATATTCTATAGTTATTAATTGCTGTGCGGGAGATGACACCACAAAGGGTGTATATCAGTTGGACACGGGGCAATTGGACACAGTCCAATCACAAGTCGCTGTTCCAAGGGACCCTACAAATGTCTCTAATTACACGGTGCTGTGATTGGCTGTGTCCAAATGCACCGTGTCCAAGTGCACCGCTCTCCACCACAAATGCTAAACGGAATGTAGCTAGGTTTTGGTCAGATTTACTCTCTAGTTATAGTAATTTCAAGCTGTGGTTAGTAGCTATATTTTAGATATAGACGGTGTTACTAGCTCCCATTCTGTTAATTGATTTATACAGGATGATCGGAAACAATCGCCTTCGGTTAATATTCTTGTATTTTTTAGCGAATTCTAAAACTATTTTTCCTCTTGCAAAATGTTATCTGAGGCTTAGTTGCTGAGGTATAAAGAGAAATAGTTAGCCACTCACAGGCCAGATACAGAAAGTAGGCAGGGACGGCACAATTCACCGTCAGACACAGACGTTGGGCAATACACATGTGACAATATTCATACATCTTAGTTTGTAAATTTTCAATGCTTGCGTCAATGTTATTGTACATAATCACAATAATAAATACACAATAATAAATAAATTATTTTAACTTAGTTGAATATGATTAGAGCATAACATGTAAGAGTGAAATAGTCGATTATGTTCGCGCACGTGAACTTGACCTAAGTGTTACAGGAACGAAGACGCGCTTGATAATAGTATTAAAAACTGTCTTTTTCAAGATAAATAATTTCTACAAAGAAATGTAAACTCGGTTTTCTCAAATAATGTAAGAATATCTTATGTTTTGTACGATTAATATTTCGTTCTTCTCGTGCTTATTTTTAAAGTTTTTCGTATTTGTAAAGTTTATATTGCACTTAGGTCAAATTCGCGCGCGTGAACGCAATCGCTATTTCACCCTTACATGTTATGTTATAATCATATTCAACTAAGATAAAATAATTTATTTATTATTGTGTACAATCACATTGACGCAAGCATTGAAAATTTACAAACTAAGCCATATGAATATTATCACATATTGCAACATCTGTGTCTGACGGTGAATTGTGCCACCCCTATCTACTTTCTGTATCTGGCCTGTGAGTGACTATTTCTCTTTATACCTCAGCAACTAAGCCTCGGATAATATTTTGCAAGAGGAAAAATAGTCTTAAAGTTCGTTCAAAAATACGAGAATATTAACCGAATGTGATTGTTTCCGATCACTCTGTATATATTCGAAAAATCAAACATATAATAGAAAATGTAGGCGAACTTTTCAAGTGACGAATGTTGCAATAAAAGAGCCGCTCACAAGCGCTTTAAATTTGGCGCACTGTTTAGAGAAATAGCTGAGCTGCATGTGTCAATCAGAATATTATCCAAACAGTACTTCGAATAGGGGTAAACACTCCGATGCAGGCCCCGTGACGTCGGGAATGTACTAATTGCCCACAGACCCATTTGGACATCACCAATCAAATTGTTTGGTTAATTAAAGTTAAGTTAGTGTTAGGTTAGATTAAATTTGAGTTATATATTGGTAATGTCTGATTGCATCTGTGGATAATCGGGATTTATTCGCGATGTTGATCGCGCCTATATGCCCTATTGAAAAAATTTAGTGGAGATCTCAATTGAGAACTCAATTAAAATCTCATGTGAAATGGTAACTGAAAACTTATGAGATTTCCGCAAGATCTCAATTGAAATATAAGCCCTGATGGAAATAATTTATGGAAAATGTAATGAACTTTTGCTAAAATATTTTTGAAAACCATTCACAATTGATCCAGTGTCATTAGAATTTTATTATAATTTCATTAATATTTCAGTACAAATTTAGAAAAATTCAGTGAAAAATCACTATTATTGAAAATATATAAAGGATAGTATAATAAAGTATTATTTTGCCTAAATAACAAAAAAATACTAGCATTTCATATTTTGTGTCATTTCATTTATTCGTGAGATCGCGTGGATTCGATCTCGTGTCAGACAGTTTAATGGACGATGCTAATGCACTGTAACAATATCTTGGTGGATTATATTTACAATATGCTCTTATAGCGTTCAAAAATGTAATGATATATTTGTCAGTAAATGTTTCAAAGGACGTATGTTGGGAGAATAGTTCGAATGCTATACCATCTGTAGCCAATTCGCAATCTAAGATTTGAGTGGTGCTAGGAAGCGAAATGGGCCTGATCGGAAACGCCAATCAGCAGACTGCGTTTGACGTCACGTGGGTTGCTGGAGGCGAGCGAACTTAGAGCATATATACATGGAGGGGGAATGCTGGCACGAAAGTATGTCCAAAATGTGTGCGAGAGTAAGTTATACGTTCCTATATGCGCATGCGTTGAAGTTGACAGGATAGGTTAGGTTATAAAGTTGACAGTAAAAGTTATTTATTTTCTTCTCATAGAACTCTGAGAATTTTTTCAGAAAATTTTGTATTAATTTTCTAGTACTTCAAAAAAATGCAAGAAAACGCAAGAAAATTTAGTATTAAAAAGTTAATACAAAATTCTGAAAAAATTCTCCAAGCTCTATGAAAAGAAAAAAAACAATTTTTATTTTTTGCTATTTTTCAGTAAAGTTAATAGAATTCAAGTAAAAAAATATTAAAACTTATAATTTTGTAGCCCAGCAACAACTGACGCATGTTGGCGCATGCGTACAGAAGATGAATAGGAATATATACCTTTTTCTCTCGCATATATTTTGGACACACTTTTGGTCTACAGGAGGCATACGCAATTCTCCCTCCATATATATATGCTCTAACCGAGCGGAGAGATAGAAATGGTCAGCAAATCGTGACGTGCACGTCGAAGTTTTGAGCTCTTTTCTAATTTTTTCGAGTGAATGTTTCAGTGGAGTTAAGAATTAGAATTAATATTAGCATATTTCTGTGACGATTAATAGTGACTCAATGGGTTCAGTATTCTTTATAACTTATTGGATAGATTATCTCGATTATTCTGAGCAATGCGTGTCCCAGTAACGGGATCACGTGGCGAAGCCATATTGAATTTATTCTTTGTGATCTCAGTCATATTGACCAGTCGATGAACCTCCAAATGCAAGGCGAGATGGTGAAGTATACTGACTTCTCTCTCTCTTTCTTAGCTCATCGGCATATCCGATGGCCCTCGCGAAGAGAAAGGTGAAGAAGACGTCTTGTCTTCTTCACTTTGCTTACTTTCAGTTCTACGGGCAAGCCGATGAACTCATACTGTGTGAGGTGACAAAATCATTACTGACTTCCTCTCTTTTATTTTTATTTTAGTATCACTTTATGACAAAGACATTTTACTAGGGTAATAGATTGGACAAATTTTGATATTGAGGAGCTTTCTATGTAATTATCAGGAGGAGGACTCCTATGAAGAAAAGCAACTTTGTTTTTTTTCTTTTAATTTTATTCCCTTTTATTTTTTTTTTAGTTACATTTGTATAATTTAAAATTTGTTTTGCTTGGAGAATAAAAGAAGTTTTGCGATTTGAGAGGTGGGCGCATCCAAACCAAATCCATCACGTTGCAACGTAACAACAATCACAATGCGATTAATATTGATACAATGTTGTATAAGTAATCAAACTTTAACATACAACATGCTCACAAAAGAAAGAAAAAGAAGGAATATTCTTTTTATTTTATCGCGTTATGATTGTTGTTACGTCCTTTGTAACAATTACCAACAAATATGTCATTGCATTTTTTAACGCTATAAGAATATATTGTAAATATAATACAAGATATCATTACAGCGTATTGACATCACCACTTCCCGTACGATCGTTGACGTTAGACATTGAACAGCATGACATATAATTATCTAAAGATGGTAACTCTCTGACACAGAACGAATTCATGTGAATCTCACGAATAAATAAAACGATACAAAATATGAAATGCTATTTTTTTGTTATTTAGACAAAATAATATTTCATTATACTTTCCTCTATTTATTTTATAAATAGTCTGTCTTTTATTTCACATTATTCCAATTTGAAATGTAGTACTGGATAAAAAGCATGCCTGCCCTTAGCTAGCGGCGTAGAAAAGTGCTATCTAGTGCTTGGATAGTTTTACTGGATAAGAGCTAAATTTCACAAGCTTACATATAGAGCTAAGCGCTAGACAAGTTTACTGTATGGACGCTAGATAATGTCTAGGAAAACTGGCTCGCACCTAGATAATTCTGAGTCGAAATTTCCACACAGATACTTTCATTTATTTCGGCGAATTCGAATTTGCGCTCGACTACATGAATGGGAGAATAAGTTTCACTGGGACTTTCGTCGTTATATTCTAACGCACGACGCACGCTTTCTTGGATAGATCGTTTCGCGTCGTCTATCAGACGGGTAGAATCAGAATTATCTTGTTCGACTAGGCGTCGTAGCGTTCTAGTCGCAGGCTCGCTGTGGAGCCAACTTCGATTCTTGATCGGTTCACGAAGAATGTTACTCCTTTCCGACATTCAATTCTTGTTTGGCGCACGCGGTCGCAATTAACAGTGTCCTTCGGATTTACAGTATAGTTGCAAAGCGCATGATGTATTCCGTTGCGTTTGCAGTTTAGCTGCAAGATCCCTTGTCGGTCGCTGCTCGATGTTAAGTTTGATCAGCTGGGCTGTTACTGCTTTTTGTAGTTTGCTCCGCTATACGATACTTAGGGCAGGTCAGTTCAACAAGCTCATGCAGATTCCGGTGTTACTGATAGCAAGCGTTGGCAGTCGTAGCTCCGACGGCTGTCCTCGATCTCACTATTTCATTATCTCACGATCTCACTGTCTCTCTACGGTCCCACAGTCTTCTCGTTGTTTGTATGATTTTCGGGGGAGTCGAAAGTGTCTCGTGTGTGCTTCGAATTTTGCGGGAGCGGTGCACTTGGACACGGTGCATTTGGACACAGCCAATCACAGCACCGTGTGATTAGAGATATTTGTAGGGTCTCTTGGAACAGCGACTTGTGATTGGACTGTGTCCAATTGCCCCGTGTCCAACTGATATACATCCAAATTTTGCAATTCTCTGACTTAGCTCTGACTGATCACTAGTTTGTCGCTTATAATTTGCCTTTTTCCTTTCTGTTGCAAGCTCAACCATTGAGATCCCATTGCTGCCACTAGATTTGTTGCGCCCGCGAGGATGAGGACGCAGGAAAGTTCGTTTGGGATTCGATGTCGCTGACGGTTAAGAGAATGACGCGGTGAAGAGAATGATTGTCAATGATTTTGAATAAACGGAATAAAAAGATGTTTATTCGGTTGTCTCCTTTTTTCTATTGTTTACGATTCCCGATTACAATAGTGTTCGACTTGCGTATCGTCCACGTTCGAAAGGCTCGCCTGGATGGCTGACTCTAATATTTTATAATAGCCCAAATTTCCCTATTAGGGAGGATGGCTTGATGACAACGGCGATCGCCTGGTGGACACGTATCGTACAAAATTTGTACTGCGTAATGTGCAATGCGGTGCTTTCTGCAGCGCTTGCACTTCCACTTAGTCAAGGCAACGCGATTGAAAGACGTTTCGGTAGCGTTATTAAAATATTGTATAACTGTTACGATTATAGTACCGTTTTTGCTTCGCGAACGCATTATACTGCTCATATTTTAAAATGCAAATATGGTTTGATAGTGACGTGTAAATATTTATTAAAGATTTGGATTAGTGTAGGATTTGTCTATCGTGGAAATAGTTATCGATAACAATTGTGGTAATCAATATCGATATCATTTGTTGCAACTTGAAGAGCGTTGATGACAAATGTGTCGATATTTAATAATTTCTGTAAATAGACGAATTGCTGTCTTTTCCGCTATGGATTCGAAATTTGATAATGGACTTTTGTAGGATGAATAACTCAAAAATTGTAAAATTTACATTAACTATTAATTGTTTGTATTTGAAACTTGCTATTACGGATATCTTATTTAATTTTAAACATTGTTTTGATCATATTTATATACAATTGTATAAAAATATGCATTTTGTTAGTACAAAATTTCGTCTGTGATGTTCTAGTGCTAAAAAAAGTGCACTGGAAAATTGCTAAAAAGTATACTTTTTTTTGTATTATTTATAAGTAGCTCAGAATAATTTTAATATTGATGAATTATTTTAGCTTATATCAATAAAGTTAATGAGCTAATGCATTTCAAACTAATTAGTTTGAAGTTAAAAGTTATCAACTTCTTAATTTAACTTTGGCGGATTAACAAGTTATTATATTTAGTTTTCGGATTTGAATCGCGTGAATTCTTCTTTGTCTGATTTCAACGTTTTACAAACATTTTAGTTCGCTTCGTCAAGGAGGAATGACCCGATTAATTAGTAATCGAACAATATAAATAACAATCTATAATATATTGTGCAAGATAAATTCTCAACAGAATTCGTTTACAAATAGCCGAACTTGTTATGGATGCCGAATCAAATTTCCTTATATGACCATATAAAATCATACAATCAAAGACTAAATGATTCAAATTGCGGCGGAAGTGTAACTTCAGCATCAGCACCGCATTGCACATTCTACAGACTATGCAAAATTTTTCGAGGACGGCTTGTGTCGACGCGACAGTTCAAGCTGTTGCTAAGCTATCCTCTCTATTTTAGAATTAATAGATTATAAAATAACCGCTGGCAGTATGCGCAAGTTTCTATAATCTTTAAGAAATACACACACAATTACGAGTTAATAAAACTTTTATTTAATCCTTGTTTATATACGTCTCACACCTATTTCACATCACCACCTCTTCACAGACACGAACCTACGGCAAATTGTAAGTAATATTGCTTCCTTTCTATCTCTCTCTTTTTCGTCCCTCCTTTCTCTTTCTTTCACATCTTCTCTTTCTTTCACGTCCTCTCTATTTTCTATAGGTCATGTGTTTTGAATATATTATAATTAATAGTTTTTACGTATTGTGTTAAATCATATTTTGTTCTCAATGTATTGATTGGTAGTATGTGCACTTGTAAACTAACACTTTCAGCTCAAGAAATATGTGAAAGACAGACAGTAAATTTTACTTAGCAGTTATCTCTTTCGACTCGTTGCCATTCAATAGAATTCGTGTGCTTTCATATTGCAGTGTATATAGAGTTTGCTGTGGATTCCAGTGCTCTCGCGTTGTTTCTTCTCGCATGTATGAGAAGTTGCAGATCTGCAGGTGCATTGCAGGTATTTATTTACATAAAAGAATTGAAAAATATAGTTGAATAAGAATTGGAAATATAGTTTATTTGCTTTTCAATATTTTTTTAGTTACAACTATAATAAAAATATTTTTAAAGTTTTAGAAGTACCACCAGGTTTGCAGTTTACTGGAAACGCATAGGTAATTGGAAACTCATTCCGTAAAAACATAATATAATTTATTTATTGTTTGTAATGTGTGTAAAAAACATAGATATAAAAAATAACGCATATCAGTACAAGAATTAAACAACAAGTAACAATATTTACATTAGCATTGTGCTCGAAAGATGTGTCGAGGATTTAACAAGAGACTCAGACTAGAGATAAAAACAGGGAAGACATTCAGTAGCTTTTTAAAAGCAACAAAGAGGACGAAATATCGACCGGGATGCACCAGTCAAATTTTATTAAGCGCATTGATGCAATCTATCAACGATTCTTTCACATTATTATAAATATGTGCGCCATAGAGTGTTCAATTCTGAAGCATACATACATTGAGAAACATTAAATTTTTCATTTTGAGTTCTTGTAGTTTAAATGAGAAGTGCATTGTAAGTGCATCAGATGTTATTGCGCCTTTCTATGTTACATATCTCTTTCAATGTATAGGAGAAACAGACTCTAGATAGCCCCAAGAATATGTTATTCATGTACTCTTTTAATATTTATCTCGAAAAAGACAGTTTGAATGCAAAATCGCAAAATGGCTCTTTTAGTTTCATTAAAATCAGAATAATATTATAGTTAAAAAATATAAAAATTGTTCTATTAGTAGCAATTTTCTAGTCTCTCGAAATTTTGTGTTAATATTCTTCACAGTGAGTGAATAAATTTAAACGACATGTTGCTAGAATAAAGTTTCTTACAAGTATATAATGTACTGTTTCGGATAATGAAAGTAATTTTTACTCATAACATGATCGAAATTGAGTACATGGTAAAGTTAGCTCATAATTAAAGGCCGACAGGAGGGTTGTGAATACCTCTCACAAAAACCTCGAAACTATTAATTAGAATATATATTTTATATCTTCTTATATGGCCTTCTTCCTCTAATGAGGGTTGTGAATACCTCTCACAAAGACCTCGAAACTATTAATTAGAATATATATTTTATATCTTCTTATATGGCCTTCTTCCTCTAATGAGGGTTGTGAATACCTCTCACAAAGACCTCGAAACTATTAATTAGAATATATATTTTATATCTTCTTATATGGCCTTCTTTCCCTAATGAATGATTTCAATTGCGTTACTGGGCAACTGAACCCAGGACAAAATGACCATGTTGCTGTAAGTTTATGAATGTATTTTGGTATAAAACAAAATATAACAGGATCATAGCAGGCACTAACACATAGAAAAAGACTGTCTCTATCATGTTTGTACAGTTAGTACACAACAATTAGTTGTCTGAGGAGTTGTAACTTTGAGATTCTGAAATATGGGGCATCTAGCTCTATCTCCCGGTCACCTTTATGCGTAGTAAATTTTGCGTAACTTTGCATACATACACGCACATATGAAACTGTTAAATTTCATTCTAAATTTCGAATTTTCTTTCAACAATTTCATAATTCTTATAAAGAAATTACGACATTTTTTGTTAAGCTTCAAAAGATTATTACCATGTCAATTACCAAAGCGAATTATCACGTTTTTGACGAACGACGAGTCGAATTAGTAATGTACATACGAACATTTTTTCTAACGACCTGACCAATCGTCATGACCACCGCCTCCAAATCCACCTCCGCCTCCAAAATCGTAACCACCGCCGCCACCAAAATCTAGGTGACCACTGCTGCCGCCTCCGAAATCGTGTCCTCCACCACCACCTACAAAATCGTGTCCTCCACCGCCGCCGCCGCCGCCGCCGCCGCCGCCGCCGCCGCCACCGAAGTCGTGTCCCCCACCGCCGCCTCCGCCTCCGCCTCCGAAATCGTGACCTCCGAAGCCACCACCTCCGTGACCTCCAAGATCAATCGGATGACCTACTGTGTACCCAAGAACCTCGTACTTGTCGTCACCACCATGATGCACATGCTTCGTGATCGTGTGCGTATGATGAATGGTCTTGATTTTGTATGGTACGTGGATCACCACGTGTTTACTGAAATGGTCGGAATTAATCATATTATGAAGAAAAAGGAAAACATGTAATTAATCTTATTGTCACAGCACGATACTACATTCTAAAAGATGATCATTCGGAATAATTACAATCGAGTTCAGCGAACTTATTTATCTGAGATGTAAATGGCGAATTAATTGCCTTAATTTTTTCAGTATAATTTTTATTTTCTTGTAATCTCTTATTTGTGCCAAACGAAGTAAATATTCAGGAAAATTGATTAATTATGATGTTGATTATGCCACAAAGTAACAGTAACCAAATAAGTAACCAAATAAGTTGTGAAATGTAGCAAAATGTAAAATGATTTAGACAGTGTCTATCCAGTTTATTATCCAAAAGAAATTAATAATTTTAAATTAAGAATAAAAAACTTAATAACTGACAACTAAAGGTGCCAGCAGCCAAAAAATTCTAAGAAAGATGGACACATACAGTCAGATCCTAGGAAGTATATACGGCTGCATATTATATAAAACTTTAAGGTTTGTTTCGTGACAATATTACTAAAAAGTTATGTTAACTAATGTAATGTTAATACCATACAAAGAAGCTCTACAAATCTATGCTAAATGTTTATAAATATGATTTATAACATATACAACTTTTTGACACTATAGCAAGAGAATATCAATCAAACATAATTTTTCAAAACCCATAAAGAAATGATTATTTTTCATGTTTTGATATATTAATATTTTTGGCTAGGACTACTCGTATTAGGTATGTTTGTAAACATATAGGTATTATAAACATATACTCATAAACTAATGTACGCTACTAGAAAAATAATTGTAATATTGGTTTTTTAAATTTTATCGTATTTTTGACATTTTTACATATATATTATATATTTACATATTGATAATATTTACATATTGGAGATATTTTACATATTGAAAATATTTTACATATTGATATATTTAAGATTATTTACAATTTTATATTCAAGAAGATATTTAATCAAGGGGCACCAAAAGAAACGTACGTAAAGTAATATAAAATCATTACCTAGCTATCGTATACTTCAATCGTTATCATAAATTGTGTATTTTACATATATATCAATTTCTTATCAATGTCTTGAAAACTAAATGGTCAACGATCTTGTGATTTTTTATATTTTTATATATTTTAATATCTTATATATATATATATATATATATATATATATATATATATATATATATATATATATGCAGGATATTCCATTTTAACTTTTACACCGAAATATCTCAAAATAGGTCAAATTGAGGTTAACTTTGCTGTTTTAAATAGACACATATTTTTTATTACGGAATTTTATTTTACGTAAAGAAACAAACAACTTTTATTTGAAAAAATGCTTAATATATAACCTCTATTTTCTAAGATATTTACGGAAATATCTACAAAATTATTGCTTTCAATAATTTTTTATTCAAATTTTATTAACTTTACCGAAAAATAGGAAGAGGTAAAAATTGTTTATTTTCTTCTCGTAGAGATCTGAGAATTTTTTTAGAATTTTTTAATTAATTTTTTAGTACATCGTTTTCTTCATTTTCTTGAAGTACTAAAAAGTTTATTAAAAATTCTGAAAAAATTCTCAGAGTTCTATGAGAAGAAAATAGATAATTTTTATCTGTTGCTATTTTTCGGTAAAGTTGATAGAATTTGAGTAAAAAATTATTGAGACCAATAATTTTTTAGATATTTCCGTAATTATTTCCGTAAATATCTTAGAAAATAGAAGTCGTATAAAAAATTTTTCAAACAAAAGTTGTTTGCTTTTTTGTATAAAATAAAATTCCGTAATAAAAAAATATATATGTTTCTATTTAAAAAAGCAATGTTGACCTCGATCTGATCTTGGCCGCGCCACTCAAGGTCAAACCAATGGTACTTTCTTATGTCCTCCATCGAACCATATCACTTTTGTTTGAAACATTTTTCCGTATTTTTTGTACATTTCGAGACATTTCGGTATGAATGTTAAAGTGGGGGGCATTCTATATATAGTATGGTCCACTTAAATTGAACATTTTGAATATTTTACTTATTTTTGATGATATGGAAAAATGTTTCAGATGAAAGTGGAAGAATGTCGAGGGAGATACATTTTGGTCACGTTACTTTTTTCTAGGTAGAGACACTAAAAAGATATGAAGATTAACTTCACTTTTTTAAATGAAATTATGATTTTTTTATAAATATGATTCCTCTATTTATTTTATGTATAAAAATACTAAGAGGTATAATTGTCGAAAAATCAATAGTTTACGAGATATTTTATACTTCATTCTACAAAAAATTTAGTTAAGAAAATAATCAAAAAATATGTGTTTTATACATACAATAAATAAAGCAATCATATTTATAAAGAAAATCATAATTCTATTTAAAAAAGTGAAGGTGACCCACATATCTTTTTAGCGCCTTCACCTAGAAAAAAAACAACGTGACCAAAATGTATCCCCTTCGATACCCTTCCATCTGAATCCTTTTATCTGAATCATTTTTCCGTATTGTCAAAAATAAATGAAATATTTAATATGTTCGATTTAAGTGGATCACCCTGTATATACACATAAACACTTGAGTACACACTATCTTATTAAAATTGACTTATTGATACTTAGACCGAGAAAACAAATTTTTACATAACACTTAATTAACATTTTAAATAATTTTTAGACAAGGTAACGCCTCTTTTTAATCCGAAATAAAAATAAATGTACTTTATATTTTCTTATATATTAGGACCTTAACTTAGTTTCCGCCCGCAAATGTTAGATGGCAATGCAAACAGTTCTAGTAGTCATTACTAACGAAACAGGTAGTTTGTGATTAATTTCGACATTTCTCGATAACATTCAGTCAGCATACACAATTATTTTCCTAAACAACAATTTCTTTTGCTTTGTGAAAAATGGAACGCGATAAAGTGTTTTTTCGACATGTGCTTTTGCACT
>NW_022639536.1:197971-205471 GCF_010583005.1 Odontomachus brunneus
TATCTCGCCGCATCCCTCCGCCCATAGCTACGAGACATAGACTCGCTATGTCTCGTAGCTATGGGCGGAGGGATGCGGCGAGATACGATTCGCGAGTGTCACGGTCGCACGTCGGCCGAAGGCATCTTTCTTTCCGCTGCCGCTTTCTGTACGCTGATTTGTTGAGACAAAATAATTAATTTCTCAAAAACTATTGCGAATATCGCAAAACGGCACAGGACTTTCTTGCTCACTTCAATCCGTTTTACGTTCTCACCAAAGGTCATCATGGGACTTCGGGACACCCTGTATATATATATACAATATATATACACATATAAAAGCCTTTTTTATCATCTTTTTGTTTTTCATTACAACTATAAGAGTGATTTCTTCTAGTTGAATAAATTTCACAAATGTTCAACTATACAATTCAACAAAAAATTATTTCTTTTTTGGATATCAGAACGAGGAGGTGGGGATTAATTATTCTTTACAGTTTTTTGCGCGTTGAGTACGAATTCGGTTTATAAATTACATTCATTACTTCACAGTTTTGACCAATTTGCAATTAAAACTGTAAAATAAGGCTATTTTCACATATTTTGTCATATTATAATTACGATATGTGACGCACGCGCGCGCTTACTGGAGAAGTTTTATTCAAAATTAAATATATTAGAATTTTTTGTTTCAAAAGAATTTTTGTGTTGACTATGGTTAATAAAGTTTATAATATGACTATGGTTAATAGGGTTTATAATATAGGATATATAAGGGTATATTTAAATATAGAGTTTATATTGTGAATTAGATTGTTGACGATTTATCAAATATGTCTATTTATTTAAATTCAATTATATCTATTTATTTAAATTTAATAGATTCTTAGATCGTTGAATACAAATCTGATGTAAAAATTGACACATTTAAAACGGTGGATTCAAAATGATGGTTGTCAAAACTTAAAAAGTGTCTGGATTGCTGAAAAAAATTATATATGGAGGTCTTGCATGATACTGAAGACTAATATCAAAATAGATAAATTTAAAATGCTGGAATTAGTATAACGGATGAAAATTAAATTATGTTTGCATTTTAATAAAAAGTCATGGACTTTTTTACACTATTTAATACAAATTTGATATCTAAATTGAGATGAATTTCTTAAATTGAAAGTATTTTAAATAACTTATATATAAATTTCTCAAAATTGCGACGTGATAAGATAATTTGGAAACCGCATTTGTATTCACCTTCTAAAAGCTACAAGAAATTAATAATTTCGTTCTGGTGTTTTTGTTTGCTTTTTTGTTGAATTATGTTATTAAAGTTATTCGTTCAATATACTTATTTATCTGATTTATTTCTGTTCAGAAGAAAAGTTATTCATATAAATCCATATAAATTGGATTATTTTTTGTAATTAAATGAACATTTATAGTGTCCGCATAACTACGAATATATAATACGTTTAAATTCTATTCATATTTTATTTTGAATTAAAATTCCTACTTCAAATTGTTGAGCAGGTTTAATTTTTATTCAATTTTACTCGACTGCAATGGATGCAATTTTATTCAACACAGAGATTTAATTCTATCTGATTTTGTTTTATTTACATTTTTTTTTAATGCAGGTAGATGCGTTATTTGTTTCTATCAATACACTCGAAATAATCTTGAGATTATTAGTAGTGAG
The DNA here is from genome assembly GCF_010583005.1 of Odontomachus brunneus. Taxonomy (NCBI): domain Eukaryota; kingdom Metazoa; phylum Arthropoda; class Insecta; order Hymenoptera; family Formicidae; genus Odontomachus; species Odontomachus brunneus. Next base: position 199,652 of record NW_022639536.1, read on the forward strand.
TTTAATTCGAACTTACTGTCCTCCGTGTCCACCCGCATTGGCAAAACTGAATAGTAGAACGACTAGGAGAAGACTCAACTGAAAATATTTAATAGAGATTGTTAATAGAATTACATGTAAAATAAAGTTATATGTCTATTCGGCATTAATTATATTTTTTACTTAAAGCAAAAAAACAATTATTGATCTTCATAATAGTCAATAGAAAATAAAACTTACGTTAGCATGAAATAAAAGTACCAAATAATATCCTTCATTTATAATTTTATCTATTTATTTATTTTTCTTTTTATCTCTCCCTCTCTCTCTCTTTCTTTGTGTGTGTGTGTGTGTGTGTGTGTGTGTGTGTGTGACTATTGATAAAATCTTGAAAATATGAACGAATGATTTACGATTTATATGTACTATTTGTATATAAATTATAGTTTTTCTATTATTATTTATAGCAGAGACTAAGACCAGAGAGAGCACATTTTTTTCAATATTTCGAAATAACTATTTTTTATGTTAGACAACTAATTTTTGTATGATTGACTATACAAATATGACTGAGATGTGTTTAGTTAACCATAGGAATTACCAACATGCCTAGTCAAAGTTAGAAACTAAAAAATATGAATGTGTTAAAACTAAAGAAATTAAAAAGTTATGTATAATATTTTTAGTGGGATGAGGAGCTTCGCTAAAATTTAACCTACCTTATAGTATCGTGATAATTGTTAAAAAATGTATATTTATGCACGTACATTTTAACAACCAATATTTTCACAACACTGTAGGGTAGGATTAAGTTAGATTTTGAATGGAGCGGGAGACGAGGTCCCTCATAGCATAATATTGCTCTATTGAACATTTTGACACTTATTAAATACATACGATATCGAAGAATTACGTTTTATTTATAAAATTTCTTACACAATGAGCAAAAACCCAAAACCTATCAAAAATTATTCAGAATGATCCTTATTAACATATTTGCAATATAAAGACACGATCATTAGAGATGCCTTAAATAAACAAGAGTTTTACCGTAATTTCTTTTAGTTTCTAACTTTGATTAGCCCCCCATGTTAGTCACTCCTAGGATTGGCTAAAAACTCATCAGTCAAAAGTTGAAACACAAAACTATCGAAATACTTAGTTGTTTCGCACATTGACCAGTCAATCCTAGAAGTGCCCGCGTTACAAGCTTGATTATACATATGTATGTACATTAGGGTGGTCCTTATTTACTCTTGGTCAAAATTTTTTTCTGCGGCACCCAAAAAATTTCCATATAACAAAAAAATAATTCGTACTAAGTTTGAGTTCGATTGGATAACGAAACCCCTCCCGGGTCGTTAAACATTGGAATACCCTATATTAAACTGTCTACGTCAGGACTCGGAACAGTTTGCTAATTTCGGCCGATTCTCGGGAGCTACGTCTTCTATTTTCTCTTTGCCGTGAGCGGCCACAAAAGTGACGGTCGAGCCACTAAGCTTGAAGCTGCGACTGGCTGCGACCGTCACTTTTTGGGCCCGCCGCGTGACAAGGGGGAGATAGAAGGTATAGCTCCCGAGAATCGGCCGAAATTGGCAAACCGTTTCGAGCTCTGGTCTACGTTATCAATGGTTTTTCACAAAAATCGCGCTACTTTCCCGCTAAAAATCGCGGGACTTTTTTTTTACGTCGTTTGAGATCTTATAGTTTTATTTAAACAATTAGATAAATTGTTGATGACTAAAAAATAAAAATAAATAGTTATTGCATTTGTTGTTTGAGCTACAACAAATCATGTATGGACTATAAAAGTTGCAATAGTATGTTTGGAGAAACAATATAAGTATAAAACATGATACTTTTCATGTTTTTATTACTTACTAATTTTACTTATTAAAGAAACATTTTTAATTAAATATTACATAATAATTAATAATCTCGTGGCTCCTAATCTTATGCTGGAAGGGGACTATACTCTCTTAAAATGAATCAGTGAAACATCACTGAAAACAGTGAATATACACTGATTTGCAGTTATAAGTGTTGCACTTTCAATGCTCAGTGTTATACTTATAACTGATATCAGTGACTATTCACTAATTCACTTTAATAGAGAAGATACAGTCTGTTTGATAAGAGCGTATACGGCAAAACTTGATAAATAACTTATTGAAATAATTTGGAATAAAATACACACATACTATTTGATTAGAACTGTGATGCTTTATTATTAATAACTTGTTCAGTCGCCTTCATTATTAATAATTATAGCTAATTATTTATATAGCATATAAATAATTCGAGGCATACTTTCAACTAATTTTTTGGCATATTCTTGAGGTAAAGATCTCCATATCAATCGAACTAACTCCTTGACTAACCAAATTTTCTTTCCACGAAATTTAAGTTTCATCAAGGACCAAACGTTTCCGATAGGATTTACATCTGGTGACTGTGACGGCTAATCCAGTAATTCAACATTATCTTCTTATTTCCACGCGGTATAAAGGCGACGTCGATGTTTAGGATCATTGTCCTCTTGTAATATCCATTTTTCGTTTTTCCTTATAAACCATGTTTGAACAGATAGTAATAAAGCTTTCTCATAAATTTTGACCATTCTGCTAGAGTTTAAGTTATTTGTGAAGATATGCAAAGTGCCAAATTCTTGCGTAGAACCACATTTCGGTAAGTCATCGATATTTTTCATCTCTAAGTAGTAATTCACCCATTTATTTACAAATGCTTTTGACTTTCTCATGTACTTAGCAGTCACTTGGCGTGACATTTTTGGTCCTTTCGGATGTGTACAAAGAAACACGGCTTCGAAACGCAATGTGTATGGCACTCATGGCGAAATATATAGAGGAAAGTAGTCAAAAGCGACATAGGCCTCCTAAAGCGACATACCTCTATATTTCATATATTAAATGTTGTATTTTATTGAAACTAATATAAAAGTAATTCGTTTTATTAGTTAAGTCATGAAAAATTCATACTTGGTATATTTCTTGTTTTTTTGTATGCTAAATTAGCAAATATAGAGTTTTAGAAATTCGCAAGATTTATTTCTATGATTTTTATTAACGAATTACGTACTAAACAGCGAAAATTATCTTTTTGTTCAATATTAAGTTCTTCTATATGCATTTGGCTTTTGTAAAAACATTTTTTAAATATTTTTATCTTCATCACTTTTTTACTGTATATCTTGAAAAATTTTATGTAAATATGTCTTAAAGTGACATATCTATAGTACGATACTCTGTGACTAACATAATCTGATTTTAACCTCCCATTGTGCATATGTTTATTTTAAAGTTTAATTTTGTTTAGTTTAAAAACATAAGTGTTATATTTTTAAACTAAACAAAATTAAACTTTAAAATAAACAATAAAGACATATGTTATATTATAACATATGTAAAATATATGAGAAATGAAAAGATGGAAATGCCAAAGATATATTTTTATTTAACTATATTTCTCTTTTGTAATATTATATTTTGAATAAGTGAATATTATTCAACCATTAAACGCATTAATAAACTATTTATTATCAAATATTATCATTTATGCAACATGTTATATAACTTCCAATAGGTATGTCGCTTTTGACACCTATTTTCTTTGAACTCCATTTTCGTGCGTTTTACAAAAACATTTTTTATGTTAAATCTAGAAACAATTTCATTATAAATATGATATTATCCGATAGAGGGTACTTCTAACTATATGTATATATATTTACATTTATATTTTGAGCTTTACATTAAGATGTAACCTCCAAAAACTAAGTGGTATATCGCTTTTGGTGTCTTTACTCTATTTTTACCACGAAGATCGAATGACAACTAAAGCTTTATCAACAAAGCATCTTAAGCGAAAGGTCCCTCTAGCGGCTCCTGTTTGAATTTCCCGTCTACCTGTTTATATGTAAAAATTTTGCCGGACACTCTTTTATCAAACAAATCGTATAATACTTAGGCCGCGGGTTCGTAACGTTTCTCATTGTCTGAACGCGTCAAACAATATAAAGAAATAGCATTCTTTTGGTAAAAAGTCTGTCTCTTTCTAATGAAAGCTGCTTTATTTCCGCCATAAGACCACGATAAGTGGTGGGAATAAAACAGCCTTTGTTAGAAAGAGACAGACTTTTTACCGAAAGAATGCTATTTCTTTGTATTGTTTAACGCGTTCAGACAATAGGAAACATTGTGAACCCGCGGCTTAGGTATTATACATCTATGGTCCCCTCCCAGTATAAAATTAGGAGCCACGAGATTATTATGTAATATTTAATTTCAAAATTTCTTTATTAATAAAAACATGAAAGATATCATGTTTTATAAAGTCCAGCACTCAATTATATTTAACAATATTATATTCAAGAGTAATAGTAGACTTGACATAGTAGAAACAAAAGAGAACAATAAAACACAAATAAAAATCTACAAAATATAAAAACTCAATAAAAAAATATAAAACAAAATAAAATAAAATAAAAATTTAAAGATATAAAATAAAGTGCTAAGATATATAAAATAAATAAAGCACTTATATTGTCCTCCAAACATATTATTGCAACTTTTATAATCCATACATGATTTGTTGTAGCTCAACAATAAATGCAATAATTATTTATTTTTATTTTTTAGTTATCAACAATTTATCTAATTGTTTAAATGAGACTATAAGATCTCAAATGATGTAGAAAGAGAAAAGAAAAGTCCTCTAGGACGATTTTTGTGGAAAACGCTTTAAAAATCATATTGATAACGTAGATAGCTAAATACACGGGTATTCTAATGTTTAACGACACGGGGGCACGGGTTCTCATCCGATCGAGCAAAAGTTTGGCAGAGATTTTTTTGTCAAGTGGAAACTTTTTGGTGTGTGCCGCGGAAAAAATTTGAAAGTCGAAAAATAAGGACCACCCTAATATACATATATGCGTGTGTGTGTGTGTGTGTGTGTGCGTGCGCGCGCGCGCGCGAGCGCGTATGTGTATGTAAGAGAAGGAACACAAATACAAACTCGTATAAGTAAACGTATAACGATCTTATAAAAAACTTTTAAACGTTAAAACGTCTTTTTAATGCAGAAATTAGCCAAACTACGGTTTTGCCTACTGAGATTTTTTATTAAAGTTACAAGAATTGTAACGTATCACAAATTCAAGCAAATTAATTGAAAACGTTTTTTTCATAAAAATCGTGCACAGTCCTTTCGAAACCTCAGAAAATTTACTTGGCTGTTTCTAAATAAATTTGTTTCTATTTCTTAGCATGTTATTTTTACTTCTTTTGATATATTATTCTAATTTCAATAAAACTCAGGCAAAAGCAGGAAAACATAACGGGGATATCATGGGGACAGTGTGAGGTTTAAATAAGTTTTAAATAACGAAAATAAATAAATCAACTTCATACTGCATCAAAATATTCATTAGAATGTCCACTATAAAAGAAACACATGCTTTATTACGAAGAAATAGCTAAAAAAGGTGAAATTATTATTTTTGTAGAAACATTACTTAACCTCTTTATATTTCTACGCAGGGCAAAATGGGATTTAATTCAAAATTTATTTATTTGCACGCTAATCATTAATTTTTAAAAGTTTTTAAATGTAACTTATTGAAACATGCCATATGTAAAAATGTATTATTTTGCACGTTTAGTTGATTATAGCTAATTATTGACAACTCTTTTCTATAAAACGAAAAAACTTCTTTCTTTATTGAAAGAAATCTTTGTTAACAACTAATCTGTTAAAACTATCTTTAATAACAACTAATGTTCAATATAGTAATCTTTAGTATCAATTTTTTAATTT
>NW_022639536.1:210942-214151 GCF_010583005.1 Odontomachus brunneus
GGGGGGGGGGGGGGGGGGGGGGGGGGGGGGGGGGGGGGGGGGGGGGGGGGGGGGGGGGGGGGGGGGGGGGGGGGGGGGGGGGGGGGGCTGAGGGGACCGCAGCTCTCCACCCGAAATTAACTTTCTGGATTACGTTAAGTGTGAAAAAAATTTTTTTGAATGACCTTTTTTGCCTATTTTTTGTAAAAAATAAAAAGTACAACCCCCCCGAAACTTTTTTCTGGCTACTGTATATGTATGTTCGGAAATATCACGTACCTAAATTTAGAACATATTTTTCTCGAAACTATTTTTTTGCAAATCGGTGTGCAAGATTTCTGTAAAACTATATATATTAATTTCAAACTTATCTTCAATACATGCATATCGAGAGTATAGATTTACGAGTCTCTCGAAACTTAAAAAATTTAATATTTTTTTTGTAAAAGGTTGCTTCTTTCGGCGTGAAAACATTTTGTACTGATGTTTTTTTAATTTTTTTGTGTTGTTAATTTTAAATTTTTCATAAAATCTGAGGTATGTGTCCTCGATCCAGATGTACTGAAGATATATGAAAGTTTGAAGTTCATCGAGTTCAATAGTCCTCGAGAAATCTTGCATACCGATTTCAAAGACATGATTTCGAAAAAAATTTTAACTCCCGTTTAGAATTTTAGGTACACAATTTTCGAATAATCATTATATTTTTAATATTTTTTTATATTTATATAATAAATATACCAAGTTATAAATCAATACGTTATAGAGTTTCCTCAAAATATTCCATACAATTTTAATATAATCTATTTTTTCGAACGTAAAAGGCTTCCTAAAGCTTCTTAATCGCGTCTTAACATGATTGTTATTACACGTATTTATGTATATTATTACTATGTATTACACATTTATTGACACTATATCCGATGGCTACTATTATTATTGCACTGTAATTTATAATAATTTAGTTCGATAAATATTACAAGAAAGAATATTACATTGATGAGAGACGATGATAATTTTTACGAAGATGTGATGCTTTCGAAAAATTTGCATAATACGAGCAGATACAATTTTTCATTGAAATGCAAACTGGGCAATTAATGCAGATATCAGAATATCAGATTTAGCTGATACGGAATATGTGAGAAAGTTTTAATGATGTATTACAACGCTTAATGAAAATTGTATTTGTAGATTCAATTCCTTCTCTCTTAGTATGGAATGCATATTACATATTTATTTCTCAACAATATAGGATGTTTCTTGTATTTTTAAATTTAAATTCAACCGATTCTTTTCCGAATGCTAGGAAGTAATTACTCTTATGATCTACTCTCATACTTTCTCTAGAGCGTGGTCGCTCAATTTACTCTATCATCTAAGTTTCCACTCATTCCTCGTAAATTACTTCGGGAAGATGTCATATTAACTTTTCACAATAGAAAGAAACTGTACATCGTCTAGTCTAGGCAGCATGATAAACTGCAAAACGCTGTTTCATAATGCAAAGAGAAAATGCGCGAATTAACGAACGTACAAAAATATTCATTATAGAATAAGACCAACGTGATGTTCGAGATCAAGAGCAGTGTCTAAAAAAAAAGCCGCCGATTGCCGATAAATCAAAGAAGCAAAAAGTCTTATTTCCCCTTCCTGAAGGAGGCGTGTATATTGAACAATGAAACGCAGAAATTCCACGGCGACGGTCAGGAACCGTTCACTCTCTGTAAGTCGTTGCTTAGACACAAAATGCGCACGGAGAAAGGGAAACCGATCTCGACTTGTCTCATAAAACGCGCAGAGCAAATTACACGTGTATGCCGTACCGAGGCGAGACGTGGCGCTCGAGCGAAAACAAAAACGAGTAACACGCGATACGGTTTATCCTTTTCCTCGCGGTTCGCAAGACCGTGACAGTGAACTCTCTACTTGTGGAATCTAATCTGCTCAGGGTCGGAGTGAATGTACAGAGTGTTACGTTTCAGTCCGACAACAAGGCGTCGCACCTTGGGAAAATACGCCGACTAGATGCTCACACGTATATCGAGCAGTATCGTTCGAAGCTAGTTTCACTCGTTATTCGTCACTCGTGTCGCTCGCTTGGATAATCAGTTAACCTCTTCAAGGTCAACTCCTCGATTTATGTATTAATGCCGGAAAAATAGTTTAATTTTAAAGTGACATAAACATGGTATCTGCCAATCATATGGCGAGATTTTTTTCCTTTTTGTTAAGAATTTTTGTGAATATTTCGACATTATTCAAAATAATGTTCCTTGTATTTTTTCTAACGTTTAAATTTAGTTCTTATAATTATATAAAGAAGGTTACATCTTTGGGATTTCTTTGATTTAAGATATATTATAAAAAATTGAATTTTGAGTCAAACAAAACAAACAAACACACATCTGTACTTCAAAATATGCGCGGTCGCATATAATTTAAGAGATATATATCACTTTAAAGTATTATAGTTTTATCTCTTATTGTGTGCTTCATTATGTTTATATAATATAATAAATGTTCAGAACAGTTTATAACTTTCTGCAATAGTTCTCTCTCTCTCTTCCTGTAATTAACTGAAAAAACCTTATTTTGTCATACTGAAATCTTTTGTTTACCTATATATTGATGACTCTATTATATATATTATAATAGTCTATTTTATATATTAGGTGTACAACTTTGCTTCCGCCGTTTTTTTTCCGAAATTCGAGGCTTTATTGTAAAAAAATTGGTTATACATTTATGATTCAAAGTATTGTCCATCGCTGGCCACTACTTTCTCCCATCTTTCGGGCAGCGTACGAATTCCGTGTCGAAAAAACTGGTCATCTTTTGAGGCGATCCACGAATCGATCCAATTTTTTACTTCTTCATAAGACCGGAAGTGCTGGTCAGCCAAGCCGTGTGCCATTGATTGAAACAAGTGATAGTCAGAGGGAGCAACGTCTGGAGAATACGGCGGGTGGGGTAGGACTTCCTATTTCAACGTTTCCAAGTATGTCTTGACCACTTTCGCAACATGGGGTCGAGCATTGTCATGCTGCAAAATCACTTTATCGTGTCTCTCGTTGTATTGCGGCCGTTTGTCTTTCAATGCTCGGCTCAAACGCATCAATTGCGTTCGATACCGATCGCCTGTGATTATTTCAGTCGGTTTTAACAGCTCATAATACACTACGCCAAGCTGGTCCCACCAAATATAGAGCATGACCTTGGAGCCGTGA
>NW_022639536.1:214161-214818 GCF_010583005.1 Odontomachus brunneus
AGCGTTTTGAAATGGCTTGTTGAATCATTCCCAATGATCGTGCCAATTCTTCTTGATTTTGACACGAGTCTTGATAAAGTAATATCTCCAATTCTACATCTTCGAAAACCTTCTCTCTTCTACCGCTATGCCGGTCTTCGACGTCAAAATCACCGTTCTTGAAGCATTGAAACCACTCACGACACGTTCTTTCACTAATAGCGGCCTCACCATAAGTATTTGAGAGCATTCGATGAGCCTCAGCCGCAGATTTCTTTATATTGAAGCAGAAAATTAAAACCTCCCGCAAATGACGAGAATTTGGCTCGTAAACTGACATTTTCAATCGAGAATAATTTTATGATGCAGACACAAATCGACTAATGTTCCTATGGGGTTATGTTGACAGATACCTAAGTTTATTGTATGACGTCTATGATTTATTTATTTCGACCACCACTTACTGCTAAAGCCATCTATAGGAAAACGGCGGAAGCAAAATTGTACATCTAATATTATATATATATAAAGTAATATTAATAAGATAAATGGAGATCTTTACACGAAAGAGAGAAAGAGGAGAGAGGGAGAGAGAGAGAGAGAGAAGGAGAAGGAGAGTGGGAGGGAAGAAGAGAGAGAGAGAGAGAGAGAGAGAGAGAGAGAGAGAGAGAGAGAGAG
>NW_022639536.1:215328-230197 GCF_010583005.1 Odontomachus brunneus
AGAGAGAGAGAGAGAGAGAGAGAGAGAGAGAGAGAGTGGGAGGGAAGGAGAGAGAGAGAGAGAGAGGGAAGGAGAATGGGAGGAAAGGAAAGAATAACAACATTAAGTCTATCAATATTAAGACTATCAACATTAAGACTATCAACTTTTTAACAGAAGTTATCTCAATAACCTAAAAAAAAGATAAAGATATTAAATTATATTATTTAATATTAATTTTATAATGTGTTTGGAAAATGATTTGGAGCATTACTCAATGTCATGAAAATAATAAAAAATTTCAAAATTAACACTTTGAGCTATTAGTTAGGATAAATATTTATTTAATATAAAAGTTCTGTAATTTTTATATAGCGGGCATGTGTTTGCTCCGCTTAGGAAAATAAAAAAAAATATTACTATACTGTACTGTAATTGAATTTAGAAGCTTAAAATATACGAAAAGTTTGCAGAAAAATTTCTATATATGTATGTTTACGTTTTCTAAATGTACTAAAACAAAGCAGTAAACACATTTATATAAGATCTATACGTACAAAAAATATGAAAAGAATAGCGTATTTGTATTAGTGACGATCGTCTCTATGTTATCGACATTATTGGAGTTCGTCGATATTTTAGTATATTCTAAGTAGATAATTCAAATTAACCACGTACTCGACAATTTTACGTTTTGCAAGATAGACGTCTTTGTATATTTTTAGATACGAAATTGCCTGTTTAAAAAATATAAAATTATTGAGGGCGTTTCTGCATCAAATTTTTTTCAAGTAACTTATGTGTGCAAAGTCAATAATAATATATGATGTGTATATCTAATAAAGTCATGATATGAGATGATTAGAAGGATATAATGTTAAGAAGAAAATATAAAATTTGAAATATACAGTTACGGAGCATTGTACTCTCTTTTCACGAACCACTTTACACTCCACCTAGTAATAGACCAATTTATAGGCCGTTCGGTGTGCAATTTTCTGCATTCAGGCATTAGTACTTAAACAAAGGCGGAAGGCATCTCAATTTTGTTATTCCTTCGTTCTTATTTCTTCGTCCTGCACATTAAATTTTATCGCGAAACTTACGCTGTCGTTCGCTGTCGTAAATCAGGAATCTTTAGATATTGCATGTATCCTCCACGCCGCAGGAGATATACAAATTATGAGGAGTTAATACTTACACTTGAGAAACTGTAACATTTTCTAAGGATAAAAAATGTGTGAATCCACAGGCAACTACTAATCGTCGAAAGCGTGACTAAGAGCGGCTAAAAAATTGCAAGCCGTATATGGTTATTAATCTTCAGGTATGTGTCCTGACTCGTAAAGCGCACTGACTCTTGGAACTACAATGTTTGAGAATTCGTAGCTGTAAAAAGTATTTAATTGTCGGTATCTTTCATCTTACTACTGCATTTGTTACACCAGAATTCATCACGCTACATTATTATGAAATTATCAATTCAAAATTTCAAGTATATATCCTTGAATTTTATTACATCTTGTCTAATATAATTTTCAAAATGCAAATATTTCAGAAACAAAAAGAGAGGTATTCTGATCTTCATGTCCTATATTTATTCTTCCTTTTTATCTTCTTTTTATTTCAATCTATATATAAACGTTGCTACAAATATTTCAGAAACAAAAAGAGAGGTATCTTGATCTTCATATCCTATATTTATTCTTCTTTTTTATCTTCTTTTTATTTCAATCTATATATAAACGTTACTACAAATAAAATATAATTTATATAGCTCAATCTAACGTATGACCATCGTTAAATTTAATACACTCTTTTGGAAAAGAGAAATTCTTATCTTCCGGGAAAAATTAATCTCTTTCATTCGTTTTTGTAGTAAAAAATAGAGATAGTTCGCGGCCGGGGAACGAGATACTATCTAGTCCTCGTTGAAAAAGGCATGAGGTTAGAAACTCGACCTTGAATTTGGTGCAAGAAAGTGCATCGCGTGAATGAGCTAATTGACGCGCAAGTACGCTGTAACAACGGCATCGTCGGAGTCTCAGCACGTCGAGAAAGGATTCATATATGTGGACCGTAACGGCAACAATATGAAGCCGTGATTACTCCTGTCAGTGAAATTCTTTTTTAATCACATCAATACACAATTACCAGCTTGTTATTGTGTGTCCACGATAGTCACAAATGAGTAATATCGAAATCACATACATACATTATGTATCAACCGATTTCATATTTTCATTTGTGGCTAACAGCAATTTGCTGGGATCAAACCAATTAAATTTTTATACAATCACGATTGCGACTCATAATTAAATTGCGAGCAGGGATTGTTCCTTGTATGATGAAGACATAAACTTGCAGTTTATAAGTGCAATCAATGTAATTAGAGAAGAAAGTTTCTGATTATATTAAGTTAATGTGCCTTAACTTCAAACGATCAATGTCATATGAATTATTTTGTTAAGTGTTAATAATATGCACAACAGTCGTGCACTTTGTTACTCCTTTTTATGACTTATTTACTTACGTAAATTATATAATAAAATTTGCTTTGCAAAGGAAATATTCCTGATAGAAATGTATGCAGTTTGCATAAGTACTTGCCTAATTATTGTTTAATATTAATATATTCTCGTTAATTGTAGAAATACTGCGAAGAATCTGGACAAGAATCTAATAGATTTCTATTCAACAACTGGAACAGTTTACTATACAATATGTGGATCGATTTTTTCCATAATAATATCAGTAATATTAGTTCAGTTTTATAATGTAAACATATTATAATGTCTATTGTATAAATAAATTTAAAAAATTATTTATGGTTTATTTATAAACTTTTTTGTGTTGTTAAAAAAACACTTAAAAATTTTTATGTTGTTAAAAAAGAGCGTAAATAATGCGTGAACGTATATAAAAACAGAGCAACAAAATTTGAGGAAATCAAAACGTTTGACAATATTAAGATGCAGCAGAAATGACAACTAAGGTTAAATATGAAAATGAATAAGAGACAAATAAAGTATATACTAACAATACTAAGTATAAGTATATACTAACAATACTAAGTATAAGTATATACTAACAATATAGAATTTTGTTGAAAAAAAATACATTAGATTATTCTGATAGTAATGACATAAATGAAAACTGTTATGATAGTTCAAATTGAGAACTGGATAAAACGCAGGAATGGATACAACTATAAGAATTGATAAAAGAACATATGTCATTTGATGATTGCAAAAGATGTCACGTGTAAAAAATGCAAAGTATACAAACATTACGCATCAAAGATTTCCTGCGATATGACTTTCATTAGTAGTAATTTAAGTCTTATAATTTTTCAGTTAGAAAGCATGTACAAAAACAACAACTACTAAGGCAAACCTGTCCAATTAATGAGCAGTATACTTGCTGCTTATTAATCAATTAGATAGATTTTTGTCCATTTGATGTTCTGCTTTCATTTAGTAAATAGGTTCAGATTTTGCGCAATTTCAACATTCAATAACTACAGAAAAAGCTTTACCCAATCTTGTGATTGAGATTCTAAGTTTCATTCTTCAGTTATCAGACAAAAGTAAATATAATTGTCCAGTATAACTGCTCGAAAACTGTAGTAAATTTCTGTCAAAGATCACATTCTATGTCGCATAGAGAATGAAAAAATAAATTTATCGGAAATAGAAAGTAGTGTAAAACAATCTGCAAAAAATTGCAGAAATTCATTTCACAAAGAAATTTGTGCATATAATTGCACTTTTTCTGCAAAAAATGAATTATTATTCGACAATTTTCTCCAGATCAGATGCAAAATCAACCGAATAGATCGTCGATGTTGCAGCATGAGAAATGTAGAACAGTCTTTCTGCAGGATCGTATTATTGGCGTAGTCACGTTCTCTTGTTATTCGCATTTTGGAAAGCAACGTGATTGGGTGTGGTTTGCAGCAAAGACATTATCACGTCTTTATCTGTCGCATCTGGAATATTACACAAAAAGATCAATTTAATTAACTTTAATGAACTTCTGAAAGTGAAATTATATTTTTTTCTTTATTTTTCATTTCCCTTCTTTTGTCATTCTTTTTGTCCATTTTCTGTTTAAGATGTACGTGATTGTCTTTGAGATTTTCTAGTCTTTTCTTTTTCCAATGTACACGAAATATCTGAATTACCTCAATAATGATCTCTAAGACTTTTTTCCCATTTGTTTTACGTTGCAATTTTACGTCAATATTTGGTAGTTATCACGATAAATAACAATAGAGCCAAATAATAGAGAATGAAAAGTTTATGATCAGGATTGTAGAGTATAGCAATGACAGGCATCGAATAACCATGCCAACTTTCAGTCGACAAATATCAATAAATTGTGTAGAGTCGTTATAGAAGCTTACTATTCAACTCGCGCGCGCACGCGTGTGTGTAGGTATGTGTGTGTGTCACTCGATCATGTTAATCCATTTAACCATTTTACTTTGTTTCAATGAAACCGAGATGATGCGCGAGATTTGTCTGTCTGGGTTCCCAACTCATCACTGGACTCGACGGATACTAAGGCGAGACCCAGGATCCCACGGATCTTGAAGATGATGACGATATTCGCGGCGAATACGTCCACTGAGCCACGCCATCGGGCGTATCTGTCCGTTCTCGATGAAGAAAGCGTCGATTTCTCCCTAAACAAAAATCGGACGGTTTATCCGCGGCGTGTTCAGCGTAAAAGACCGCGAGCTCGTAGCGGGCCCGCCCGTCCGTTTTCCATTTCCATCCGCGCAATGAACGGCGGACCCGCTCTCGTCCATGTACAATTTCCAACGGTGGGAGGCGATCACGACGTGCAACGGTCTATGCTCTTTTTATCTTGTATAAAAGAGAAGAGGCGTAGTGCGGGTAGTCGCAATACATCTTGGAACGTCCGCGGTGGCGAGCATACGCTGGCCCCGAACACATTGAATTGAACTTGGGCTCCGTTTTCGATCGGTCAGCAGGTGGTGAACCTGGTCTTTTCGTCGCCGGCACACATTGCGACGGCAGCGGTAACGCCACAGGGCGAATAGAACACGAATACTATCGACCGGACTCGGTAAGCGACGTGAGCGATTCAAAACCCGGCAGCATGCAATACTTGGTGAGTTTGAGCTTTACTATTCAACAATAAATTACAGCTTACTTATGGCTTTTTTCGATTAGCTTTTTTTGTGATCGAGTTAATTTTTTAAATTTTTGTTTTGTTCTCCTTCTTTTCTGTTTTGCAACCTTTACTTTCGGGTGATCTTGAAATTAGAATATACTTGGTTGCAAAACGGTTTAGACCCAATGAAGATGAGGTTTCACCAAACTGTCAACATTACCGACGAGCTTGCGTAGTTATCGTAGTTTTAATTATTATTACTATTGTTTTTATTAATTATTAATGTTATTAATTATATTATCACTGTGTAAGCTCGTGGATCATGACTCTTAATTTTGATATTTGGTAAAATCCTAATTTCATCATGTTTAAACAGTTTTCAATTGACTATATGTTAAAAAATAAATAAATAGTTTGCAAAGGAAAGAGAGAGTGTATGTTTAATGAGTGACTTTTGTTTAAGATTGGCATCTTTCTAACGTAACTAGCTAATCTAAAAAGAAAAAGTAGAAGAGAGTGTATGCACCACATAACTAGATAATGTTGTTACGAAAGCTGATCTTATTTATAAATTTAAATATTATTAGAGAATTCTGTTTATTATAATTCCGAATAACACTAATTAATAAACATCAAGGTAAAATATACAAGAATAATATATTTTAGTTATGTGAACCCGAGAATAGCATATTAGTTAGCCAATGGTTGGCTGATTGTACGTTGTACCTAATGCTTTGTACTGTTCGAATGGTTAAAATGGAAAGTCAAAACAGAACAATTCAATCTAATATATTCAAAAGTTGAACAAAAAAGTAATAATTCTGAGTCACCGTGTGTATGTGACATTGCCTCGAGAAGAGATAAGTATTCCTTGATTTTCCTGTCAAAATCGACAAATATGACTTGAAATAATCACTAGTAGTATAACATCAACTTTCATCTCGTGTGAAAGTCTCAATCGTGCTTATCAATGAAACTGTAGAGGAAGAGGCGAGGCCCGATAATGAGTCGCGGTCCTCGTGGGATTTCGATAATTACATCGGCTCATCATAAATTAAATACCAATGACAACTGTAGCGTGGCGGAATCGCGTGTCTGTCGTGCGCACACGATCGCAGGCTTAATCGTATGTACATACCATACGCGGTTGATTGTCCGTGATTTCACGCGAAAGTCTTCTGTCAACTCGATAGTAAACGATAGCTCGTTTATTCCACGTCGCTCATTACCGTTCAAATGGTGCTAATCCGCAATTAATGTTCCCAGGCCCTCTGCGTTCTGCTGATGGCGATCAGCGAACCTCTTCTTATTCACGCGTGAGTACTCAAGCCGCACCTAATTAAGGCTAAGTGTTTATGTTAGTTTCATAGTAGAGCGGCTGAAAGTTGACGGCTACTTAAATAAATGCGTCCTCGTCTCATTTTCATAGCCTTCGCCTTATAAAATCGACAAATATGACTTGAAATAATCACTAGTAGTATAACATCAACTTTCATCTCGTGTGAAAGTCTCAATCGTGTTTATCAATGAAACTGTAGAGGAAGAGGCGAGGCCCGATAATGAGTCGCGGTCCTCGTGGGATTTCGATAATTACATCGGCCCATCATAAATTAAATACCAATGACAACTATAGCGTGGCGGAATCGCATGTCTGTCGTGCGCACATGATCGCCTTGTAAAGGAAAGTAACAACGAATCTTCATTTAATGAGAACACTTTTTCCGATGATGATTGAAGAGTTCAATTCCAAACGGTTAATTTTGATAAAAAAAAGAATAATGAAGATTATGTTGTAGTATAAATTTTAAGAGTTTTTGTATAAATTTGAAAACAGAACTTTCCTTTCATCATGACGATGACCTTTTCTCCCTTAAATAGACAAGATGTCCGAAGTAGAGCACGAATACTGCGGAATCTGGTTTACACCGTTTTTTGTGGAAACATAAAACATGTGAAAGTATAGTCTTTCCTTGTGATACTATTCCATAGTAATACTATTAATCGTAAAAAACTTTGGTCACGGTTACAGAATCAATTGTACCAGTACTTTTCAGACTATCTTCAAACATAAAAATCTCTTTCACTACTTAAACAGGACAGAAAATCACGATCCCTTACAGAAAAGTTTTACTTCTAATTACCAGTAGTGATTAATCATTGTTTAGTAATTTGATTATTTAGTAAATTACCATATGTAATAATTTTTTTTAATTTCGACAAATCTGTCTATTGGAATAGCTTGGTCAATCTAATGTTTAATTATTTTGTTTAAATAATAAAAAAATATAGTATTTCATATTTTTATTCTCTGTATTTATACGTATGTTTCCGCGTGGTTTTGATCCAATAACGGTTCATCATTTTCAACGCTTAAATTTAATGATTAGTGCGAATAAGCTCTGACGATATCTTGGTAGATTATACTTATAATAAACTTTTATATCGTTAAAAAAAACATTGCAATGACATATTTGCTGGAAAATGTTGAAAACGTTGCAACAGAAATCGGAATACTGACTGATATTGATACAATATATATCAGTAAAACAGCAATAATATGATTGTTCTTAGATTTGGAATTAAACATTATAATGAAAATTAGAGCAAAGTATAAGATATAAAATAATTGATATTAATCATGAAATAATTTATGTTTATCTTTCTTATTATTATTATGCATATAAAAAAGGACTATATACTGAGAAAAAATTTAGTCAATTTGAAAAGAAATAATTTGTTTTGAACGAATGATTTTCTAAAATGGTATTTTATCAATGGCGTATTTATTTGAATTAAAAAGAAATATTAATCAGGATGAAAAATTGTTTGCTGAAAAATAATGAATTATTGATTAGATTGAAAATATATTTAGTGAAATGTAAAAAATAATTATTTATTTAAGAATTTTATTTAATGGTTGTATATATTATCTTGCTCAAATAAAGAAATTATTTACAAAATTTAAAGAAATATTTGTTTAATGTAGAGAAACCAGAAGTTAAAACATAACATACACTTGTAAAAATAAAAAAAATATTTATTGAATTTGAATTAATAGATTCCTGAAAACCTTATTTATTTATTTCAAGTGCACTAAAGCGTTACTTACAATGAAGTATCCAATTGTCAAAATGAGAAAGCATGATTTCCTTTCAAATTAAAATTATTCCGCTAGATATAAAAATAGGATGCTTTCAATAAATATTTTTAAAACTAATGAATTATTTATTAGATTTGACATAAATAAAAGGAATTGTAAAAAATATTTACTTATTTATTTTATATATTATTTTTAAATATTGCATGACTAAAATTAAATAACTATTTATCAAATTTCAATAAAAAATTGTCCACTTTAGAGAATTTTTCTTTATTCTTCTTTATTGAACGGTTCTTTAAATTCTTTAAAAATTCGTATGAGAGCAATACTTAGAAACGACTAAATTGCTTCCAATGTTACATCACATTTAAAATTCTTACCATTTGAAAATTCTTATTGGCACTGGTGGGATTCGAACTTGGACTCGTGAGGCACCTCTGGATTATGAGTATATTGCTTTAGGCACTACACCACTTCTTCGATCAATATAAACGTCTTACATTTTGATTATATGTGTTGTAATGTGTTTTAAAGTAAATTAATATGTAGTTTGAAAAAATATTTGTTTAAAGTTATTTCCTGAATTTAAATATATTAGATGTTTCAGTTGTTAAGAATAAGTTATTCAATTTGAGCAACGGTTGTCTCAATAATATTTATTCATTATTTCTTTTAAAATTATTTCACGTTGGATAAAATATTTCTTCATTTTTATTATATATATTTTTAAAATGAATTATTGCTTATTACAATTTCATAAATAACCTCTTATTGCAACTAAAACATATTTGAATAAATATATTTATTTAGATTAAATAAATTTTTATATCAGTGTATACTTAATTATGTTTTTTTATATGTAATACATTAGTTATTCAAAACAATTTTATGATTGGACTAAAATAGATGTTATATTACGTGCATCCAAAACCACGAGTAGTTTAGTAAGCGCTCATGGGTACACTGAAAAAAAAATTTATTTAATCTAAATAAATATATTTATTCAAATACGTTTTAGTCATAATAAAAGGTTATTTATTAAATTGTAATAAGCAATAATTCACTCTAAAAATACATCTAAAATTGAAGAAATATTTTATCCAACGTAAAATAATTTTAAAACAAATTAAGACAACCGTTGCTCAAATTGAATAACTTATTCTTTACAACTGAAAAATATAATATTTTCCAATTGAGAAAATAACTTTAAATGAATATTTTTTGAAACCAATTAATTATTGTACTCAATAATAATACACTATTCTGTAAAAATTGTTTTACTCTAATTTAAGAAATGTTTGTCTGAAAATGTCAAATTTTGTTGATATCATTTATTAAAATCAAAGAAAATATTTTCTAAATTAAATTTTTTGGTTATTGTAAAAAAGAGTAAAATATTTATTTAAGATTAATTGTTTCAAAACAACTTTATAATCCATTAAATAATAATAACCTATTTATAACCTAATAACCTAGGTTATTATTGTTTTGAAATAATTAATCTTAAATAAATATTTTACTCTTTTTTACAATATCCAAAAATTCTAATTCAGAAAATATTTT
This sequence comes from Odontomachus brunneus, assembly GCF_010583005.1. Taxonomy (NCBI): domain Eukaryota; kingdom Metazoa; phylum Arthropoda; class Insecta; order Hymenoptera; family Formicidae; genus Odontomachus; species Odontomachus brunneus. The sequence goes on from NW_022639536.1 coordinate 225,116, forward strand.
CTCAGATTTGAATAAATGATATCAACAGAATTTGATATTTTCAGACAAACATTTCTTAAATTAGAGTAAAGCAATTTTTGCAGGATAATGTATTATCATTGAATATAATAATTAATTAGTTTCAAAAAATATTCATTTAAAGTTATTTCTTCAATTGGAAAATATTATATTTTTCAGTTGTAGAGAATAAGTTATTCAATTTCAGCAACGGTTGTCTCAATAACATTTATTCGTTATTTATTTCAAAATTATTTCACGTTGGATAAAATAGTTCTTCAATTTTATTATATATATTATATATATTTTTAAAGTGAATTATTGCTCATTACAATTTAATAAATAACCTCTTATTATAACTAAAACATATTTGAATAAATATATTTATTTAGATTGAATAAATTTTTTTTTAGTGTACAGGCAATAATTCATACCAATAATTCATCACATGAATTCAATAATACATCAATGATTATTACTGTCGTAATAATCATTGAATTACTTTGACATACTAGTAACTCTATAATTTAAGTACTCAAAATTAATTACTAGTAATAAAATTACTGACTAAGTAATATTTTTCTGTAAGGGATAACATAAAAATGATAAGAAAATGAACGAATCATGATTGAAAAGTGGGTTTTGTAGTAATTTTGAACATATTATAATTTTTTGTTTTTTTGGGTAGATTTAGTTTCTTCATGAAAACTGAAAAAGAAAACTTTATTTTACTTCAATATTTCACTTTAAATATCTTGATGTTTATATAAAATCCTTGCTCACGTGTGAATTTAATGTAATTGCATCGGATTTCATTGCAATGAATTCGTTTCGAGCATCGCGTGACTATATTCCATGCAATTATACCGTGAGTAATTAAGGACTCACGCAATAATGTTTTGAAGGCATTTAAATAAATCATGAAAAACCACAATTACAATAAATAAAAACTATATAATAACGGAATATTTGGAAGTCTAAGTATACCCCTTTCAATTTTTAGAAAGGTGTTATTGGTCGTACCTCGACATGTAAGACGAAGCCCGGCGGTGTCATGGAGACCTCCTTCATTGCACTACAAAAAGTCATCTTCCAACAGTAACGATTTTCATCGTCACGCATACAGTTACGGCAATCGTTATAACAGGAAACCATACCGACCAATGGCATATCCACAAGGGGGCGACGATTTCGATCAAGGTCACGAAACCGTGAATCACGTGCACGTACCGTACGGTAAAGATGTTAGTCACAGTGTCTCGTTTGGCAAAGGATACATCCCCTACGAGAATGTCAAAAGCAGCAATCTGCCATTTGTACATGAAAGGTACGAATTTATCTTGCGTCTGTAAAGGCTTACCCAAACTAGTACAGTCGCATAATAATAACAAATTCAATTGGATGCACTAGTGAGCACCAATGTGCACTAAGGCCACATTCGTAGTCCACTCTTATATTTAATATTGTCTTCAATTTATTTTCAAATGCTCTGTAACCGGTGAAATGATTCGTAGAATATCTGAAAATGAAAACTTAATGCAATCTTAAATATAAAAAAGGACCATATAAATATTAGCTTAATGGGCACTAGTGTATCGAATTTGCTATAAAATTGATAATCATATATTTGATATACAGTCTATTCCATGAGATAACTGATGTATAGTCTATACAGTGTGTCCCAAAAGTCTTGCAACCTTTAAATATTTTAAAAAATACGCATTTCCAAAAAAAAATGCTTAATATAAAAGTTGTAGAGTCAAAAAAGATGTATTTACTGATCTTATCAGTTTGACCTTGGGCGGCACCGCCAAAGTCAGGTCAACTTTGCTTTTTCAAATAGAAATATGTATTTTTTATTACGGAATTTTATTCTAGGTAAAAAAACAAACAACTTTTATTTGAAAAATTTTTCATACGATCTCTATTTTCTAAGATATTTATGGAAATATCTACAAAATTATTGATTTCAATAATTTTTCACACAAATTCTACCAACTTTACCGAAAAATAACAAGAGAAAAAAATTATCTATTTTTTCTCATAAAACTCTGAGAATTTTTTCAGAATTTTATAATTAACTTTTTAGTACTGCATTCTTTTATATTTTCTTGAAGTACTAAAAGGTTTATATAAAATTCTGAAAAATTCTCAGATCTCTATGAAAAAAAATAGATAATTTTTATCTGTTGCTATTTTTCGGTAAAGTAAATAGAATTCGAGTAAAAAATTATTGAAACCAATAATTTTGTAGATATTTCCATAAATATCTTAAAAAATAGAGGTCGGGTATAAAAAATGTTTTCAAACAAGACTTGTTCGTTTCTTTATGTAGAATAAAATGTTTCTATTTAAAAAAGCAAAATTGACTTCGACCTGATTTTAGTAGTGCCACCCAAGGTCAAAACTGATAAGATCAGTAAATATATCTTTTTAGACTCTACAACTTTTGTATTAAACATTTTTTTCGAAAATGTGTATTTTTCAAAATATTTAGGAGACTTTTAAGACATACTGTATATGTAGGCAGCATGTCAAGAATATACAATCTAAAAAAAAGAATTTTAATATCTCAAAATAGACTCAAAAAAGTATCATATAATTATCGAATAATGGGTTTTGCCATTGTCAATTATATTTGGCATGCTTTCGATTAATTTTTCAGCATATTTATATAATAAAGAGCGCCATATCTATCTGATTCTGTTCGGCAGTTACTTGAGAATAAAGATTGGTTTTCTTCTTAGTTTGTACTTTATATAAAACCACATACTCTCAATTGGATTTGTATCTGTGGATGGTGCAGGCCAATTCATTGTGGTGATACCATTTTCAGTTGCTCATTCTATGCAAAGGAGATTTCAATGCTTCGTTGTCTTCTTGAAGCTGCCTATTTTCTCTATTTTTCTCATAAAATTTCTCAGCAGATCAACAAATATTTCTGATAAATATTAGCGTAGGATTTCGTTAAACAGACAAGCGATGTCCTTTCTCGACATTGTCGTACGGATTAAACTCCTCTCTGGTAGATCGTCAACATTCCTTATTTTTTTGCACTGTTTTACCCACTTCTGAATGAATGACTTTGATTTTTCTAAATCATCATGAAATCTGAGCATACGTTAATTTTAGTCCTTTTGCCATGCAAAACTAAAAATTCTGTTTTATAACGCTTGAAATACTTTGAAGTCGTTTTACAAGTTTCCACTCTAACAAAACGTAACATCTGAAATAATAACAAAGCATATCTGTGCAAACGGGCACAGTCATGTGTGCAATGGTCTAACGTCATAAAATGGATGCGCTACGGTCAACCATCTTGAATTAAAAAACAATCTTGTTAGAACAAACTGTAACTCACGGTTCACAATACATATAGTATTTTTGTTCTCCAAATAGCTCTTGGCGTTTGAAGGTCTAAACTGTAACATAACTGTAATTGTAGTTTCTGGCTAAAGACATTTCACGCATTGTCTTTATATTTGGAATCTGGCGAATTCTCGCCATAATTTTCATCATAATTCTGAACTTGAAGTAAACGATTAAAGGTTTACTACATTCTTTTACTGATCGAATTTATAATGGGCCAAATCATGAAATTATGTTGTATTGTCGCTTGTGGACTTAATCGACAGGTCAAACAGAAAGGTAAATCTGCTTTAGTTTCTACCTTACCCAGTTAACCAAGCGTGATTTAGCATATCAAGCAAACGAATGCATTGCATGTTTTGCTGAATAGTTGATATTTGGTTGCCATCAACGTAAGCGATGTGCTACCAAATTCAGCAACATGAGTGGTAATACATGTAATCAGTTAATGAAATTTAAAAAAAAAATGATCAGCAACAATAGTACCGAAGGTTGCAAACAACATGATGGCAACATGACAAGAACTGATAACTTGTCTTTGCGTCAATAGCATTTTGATGGCAACGTGACAACAACAACAGAAATGGAACCTTTTTCATCGATTTGCTTTGTATTTGCTTTCAATCGTTGAAGTTTCTAAATTATATGTTTTTGCCGACAAAGTGTGAACGATAAGTAATTTTCATATATTTACAACAATTTGTCAATAACAAACATACTGTGCACGAATTTAAAAAATAATTTTTTATTTGGCAATCTTAGGGTGCGTTCCCATTTAGCGAGTCACGCGTCGCGTCGTCCAAGTTAAGCCAATCAAATCGTCCCATTTTATTGCATAACTTTACGCCGAAAATGGGACGATTTGATTGGCTTAACTCGGACGACGCGACGCGTAACGCGCTAAGTCAGCGGAACTCAGCCTTATATATGTTATATGACTATTATGTGGTATTTGCTAGGTATATTATAACATACTATGAACATTATAAGGATATATTATATAAGCGTAAATCGCAAGAATATCGTTGGAGTCATTGGGAATCGCCGCGTGTCGCTCGATCCTCAGGTTTAAGCACACTTTAACGGAGAACATGGATGGGTGACCGATGATATACCGCTTCGGATCAAAACTATCGAGGGGAGGATTCACGAAAGTTTGGAGTGTGTGTTGTTGACAATCTTCGATACCTAAATGGTTTATGAGACATGAGAAAATTAGAAATTATAAATATATTTTTTAAATATTATGATTTTCTCATTTTTCACCTTCGCACAATAATTTTCAGTATTTGATTACTATTAATATTTAACAGTGATTTTATTATCAGTATTCACTAGAAATTAAGCACTGACCAAAAAATTACTGAATTACTGGTAATACTTAATTACTAATAATTTTTCAGTATTTCTTAGTATGATTAGGTGTTTCTACATTATGTTCGTTGGAATATGCGATGACAATATGCCATCATGTGTACATCATTCATATTTAAGCAATTGTTGTCGTCATGTTGCTGTCAACTTGCTGTCGACTCATGAAGAATACACGTGAGCACAATGTAGATACACAACGAACATAATGTAGAAGCACCTTGTCCCTACTTTTTCGAAAACAGTTACTTCAACGGTTCTCAGTAACTTGACGGCAACTTCATAGACAGGTGGCTATCTGGGTAGTTTGCTTAAAGTTACTCATACAGCATACACCTCTACATT
>NW_022639536.1:230207-238492 GCF_010583005.1 Odontomachus brunneus
CGGTTCTCAGTAACTTGACGGCAACTTCATAGACAGGTGGCTATCTGGGTAGTTTGCTTAAAGTTACTCATACAGCATACACCTCTACATTTGTAAAAAATAAATAAGCGGAAATAAGAAAATAGTATACAGGATGTCCCATCTAACTTGACCATCTTAAATATCTCGCTTATGTTTTATGATAGAAGGATGCCAAAGAAGGACATTATTCAGTTCGAGGAGACAAATACTGTTAAAAACTAGAAATTTTTCTTCTTCTCCTATCTTTTTCTTCTATCATATCGCGAAATAAAAATATGTAGTCTCATATAAAAAAATGATAATGACCTTGAAATCCTAAAAAACCTTGAGAAAATGACCTCGAGAAAAATTTTTTGTTTTTTACAGTATTTGTCTCCTCTGAATAATGTTCCTTTTTGGCATCCTTCTATCATAAAACATAAGTGAGATATTTAAGATGGTTAAGTTAGGTGAGACATCTTGTATACTCTTTTCTTATTTCCGCTTATTTATTTTTTACAGATGTAGAGGTGTATGCTGTATGGGTACAGCATACACCTCTATCCTGTATAGCATGTAAAGTAAAGCACTCAATTATTTCCAATAGTTATTAACAGTTAGAAAAACCTGATTTTTTCTGCGACCAATGCTGGTTGTTTACAGATTTAGTTCTGAACTTCTCTTTCGAAATCATAGAGGCAAGGAGTTTAACTGCAATGCTGGTCACAAAAAATTCAGTTTTTTCTAGAGCGGTGTTTATGTAGTTAGATTTTTTTTTCTTATATATAATTTGTTATATGGATTATTGGCTACGAAATATCTGAAGATAAAATTAAAATTATCTTAAATATAAAATTCAACTATAGATATCACTTCTAGAGTATCAATTATTAAAAGAATATAAATTAGATGTTTTACCTTATATATTCAGTTCTTCTACAGATATTTATCATCGTTCAAGTTCTAGACGTAATACTGCTCAATCGTAATATTACTGTGATATTGCTCAATTTGGTCATAGCACTTCTAGTATGCACGTTCTAAGGTTTCTACGAGTAACTAATTTTTTCTAGCGCGACTTGAACAACTTCCTTTCTTTCCGACCAGGTACGCCGGTGCTTACGCTCGTCAACCTGCCGTTCCGGATTACCCACCGACTGGTTTCACGTCGGTAGGTCAGGAGTACGCGGCATCAGCGAACACGCATACTTACGACAACCCGCACATCGACTCATTCTTCTCCGATATGGAGGGTGCAGCTAGGAGCGAGCTGCACGAAAGCTTGAAGGATGCTACGAACAAGTACTACAATGCTCGTTCTATCGAGAAGGATCTCAGTCTAAGGAACCACCAGGCCTTCAGTAACGCCGTAGAAAGGGACAGGGAGGCCTTGACGAAGAGTAACGAGCTACCCAAGGACGTCTCACCAGCTACGTATAGTCACGCTGCGGCCGCCACAGTCGCCAACTCCGCCGACGTCGCCGCCGCCGGTATGCAAGGTGCCGTGATACTGCCGGCTGGCATACCGCCAGCTACTATCGCGGGTAACAAAGATGGCATTGTGCTGAGGGACACCGTGTCCTTGGACGACTATCACAGAAAACTGGAAGAGCTCACTAAGACTTGGCCAAGTGTGTTATCCAATGGTGCAACGCCCAACAGTTACCCCGGCGCTCATCAGCCATTACACTCTGTCGATCATTTCCCACCAGCTGGTCTGTCGGTTGGCGGTACCGGTTACGCCGGTACCGGTTGGCTACCCAACTTCGCCCAATCCAAACAAGGCTATGCTGTGCGAGAGGATCATGTAGAACCCATGAGCTATGACTTCAGAACGATGCCTATTCATACCAAGCCGTATAATTCACTATCGCCACTTACTATGAACGTTGGTGCACCGGCTGGGATCGTGCGACATCACGGATAATCGCGCACACAAAGGCCGTGATTGAGCTTCGATTGAAATTGATGTAATATTGGCAAGCTCGGTTTTTCGTTGTTAGATTGACGATGTTACGTATTTGCGCTTCCTATATTCCACGTCGATATACGCCGCGAAATTGAATATGAAGGCCACGACTTCCGGCGCGCCTGAGGCATCGAAAATTAAACTACAGTGAAATTCGAAGCGTCGAGCTCGCGGCAAGATTTCAGTCGACGGCACACACGGCTATCGCAGCGCATTTATAATACGTTGAGTGTGTTTGTGATTTTATGATCTTGCTGGGGTGCTTCTGATTTAAATCTCATCTAAGATCTCTTCGTTTCCTCATCTTGACGTCCTCGGATCGTTATCGCGGCAACGCTCTCTCTTTCGAGAAAATTTTATTAGATGAAGATGATAAAATCGGATTTTTATGACGGTTTGTTTGACACGAGGAGTGATATAGTAGTTATAATTTACATAATTATGTAATTTTATAATATTTTGATGAATCTTATGCTTTCTCTATGGCTTTCAGCAGAGTTGGAGCGTAATTCCGCGCTCGTGAGATATACGTATTCCGAGTGAATTTTAGTTTCAAAACAGCTTGTTTGAGTTTTATTCATATGTCTAGGTTATTTATGGTATTATTTTTAAGAAAGTTGACACGGTGATGCACGAGCACTAATTATTTTCGAAATCTACATGTCTCCTATTAGTTTTATATTGTAATGTTTTGCAGTATTTCGCATGTTATTTTCTCAAACTACGATTTTTCGTAGAGTAATGGACTGTTTTGTGATCGTCGATATGAGAAGAGATCGGTTATCTTTGAGATGGAAGCATCAACTGCGATTAATATTTTTCAATACTAAATAGTAACAATGCTAAAATGCCACGGCTCATATATAGAATATCATGTCGGTGTCATTTAGTTAGTTTCAAACGGACAGCTCTTGTATACGTGAAGTTCATGAAATACCTCGTCGTTGCAGTGTTTCGAATATTTAAAATTCACGTGTGTGATGGCACGGTAATGTTATTCTCAAATCGATTGCATAGGTGTATAAGTAATATTAAGAGTATCTTCGAGGCTGACAAGCTGATTGTTATATTCTTATAAAGATGACACGAGTGAGTTTGAAAGTTGCATCTTTCTAAAAGTATTGAAAAATATAGGAAACTATTAAATTGCATGGACAAAGCGTCCCGATGCAACGGTATTTAAACGACCTGCTAAACGTTTGCTCTACAGTTACTCCGATTATTCTTGATGAACAAAATAATTTTTCTTCTTAAGTTATTGTCGCGTGCGTACATTTGCTTTGTTTTATTAGTGTGTATAAGACGAGGAATGTTCATTCCGATATTTCGTTATCATATATATCGCGCATATTATTTAACTATTAAAAAGAGAGTATTAAAGAGAGATATATTTGAAATGTCTAAAAAATAAATACATGTGATTTATAAAGTTCCCATGTGCATAGAATAATAGTAATTCTCCCTAATTTCTCCCAAGATACCTATATTGTCCTTTCGGCTGTAACTTAACAAGTGATTTATAAACAAGGAATAACTAATCAGACGATTGTCCTAATAACAGAAATCAGGGGAAAATAGCTTTTAAATTATTGTCAATTCAACATTACAATTTCGTCCTCCCTTTAACATTAACTGTATATATATATATATATATATATATGTAATTTTCTGAAAACTATATATATTATTTATTATATATTTATTATCGTTTATCGTTTATTAATCAATGTAGCAGCTATAAACGACAATTTTGGTGACAATGAACTTTTGCGATAGCAATTCTCACGTCGCTGAAACGCTTCCGTAAAGATTCTAACGTAAAGCGTACAAGGACAATAAACATTTCTACGGAAGCACATTTTCACGGTCGAACAGTTATGAAGGCGATTCGACTGAGTTGTCCGACAATCGAGAATAACGCCACGGGGGATCACGGTCACCGCCAAAGATCGCATCCTCTCGTTCCGGTTACTTTCACTGGAAGACCGATGACCGGTTGAACGGTTGAAAGTTGAGAAAGCTGTTCTCTGCAACGAGATACGACCGCGTCTCGTCTATCTCGAGCACGCTACATAGATGCCGCTTACAGTTGTAATCGACAAGAAGGGAGTCTCGATGCTTGAGGGAAAGTGAAAGGATCGGGAAAGGGCTCAGTAGAAAATAGGACATCGATTAGGCGGTGGCAAACGGCTGGACGCGATTTTTGCGAAGCACGTAACGTCATGATTGTTTAAGGACACAATTAAGTCTTTTATGATCTTCAAATGTCAGCGAAATAACGTTAGCAAGTCTCACTAAATAATTTTACAAATACACAAAATATCAAGAAGTAACAAATTATCTTTTATAATTTTGTTGAAATATATATTAGGGGAGGCCGGGGCTAATTAGCTACCGGGGTAAGTTAGCAAAATCGATTATTTCTGTTATTTTCTAACAAGTTACAGAATTAAACAAATAAGATTTTTAAACTTGTCAAAGATGGCTTCTCTGTTTGCTTGATTCTAAAATTTGTTAAAGAACAGTAAAAATAATCGATTTTGTTAACTTATTCTGATAGCTCTGATCTTCCTTATGAGAGATTTTTGTGATTATCACAAAATAAGATAATCATAAGATTTCCATCATAAGATGATGGAAATTTTACGAATTTTTAATTATATTTATGAGATAAACATATTGAATTAATCATTAAATTTACATCATACAATAATATAATTTTTTTGTTATATCGATGCAGTAACAAATTTACTGAAAGTTACACTCAAATTTTCATATTATTCATTTTATAAATTTTCATATTATATTTTACATAACACTTTTACATAACTGTTTTGTGCAAATTCTGATAATCTTTTTAATAATTCTTTTGTATTTTTATTTTATAAAATTTTTTATGTGGTAAATATAAAAATAGTAAATATAAATATGAACCACTTATAAAGGATACGACTTTTACAAATGAACTAAAGTTTCTGCTAAATTTATATTCACCTGTGTACATATTTATGATTATCACGAGTGAGAGATAATCGATAATGAAAATCTTACAGTTTCTTTTTAACCATATTTATGAAGTAAATATATCGTATATTGAATTAATAATTAAATTTATATCATATACAGTAACGTACATTTTTGTTATATTGATGTAGTAACAAATTTATTGAAAATTACATTTATATTTTCATATTATATTATACATGCCATTGTATTGAGGAAATTTTGATTATTTTTTTCGTATTTTTTGTGTTTCTATCTAGTTATTTTATATAATGTCTAGTTATTTTATATAATATCTAGTTATTTTATATAATAAAAATGAGTGCCATATAAACCATTAATGAAGATTTTTTTAGGCAGTTTTTGACATATAAATTAACTTGAATTGCTGCCAAATTTATGTACAATTGGCGTCGGAAAGGTTGTCTGATTTTTTTTGTGACTTTCAAAACACATCTGTCTTGTCCAATAAAAGAATTTGTTGGTCAATGAGAACATTTTCCCATTAGACAAAACGGATGCATTCCGAAAGTCCCAAAAAACCGAACAATTTTTGTTTTCGACATCGATTGTACATAAGTTTAGTAGCAACTTAAGTCAATTTATAAAGGTTGCATCCTTCATTAGTGGTTCATATGAAACACTCATATTTATTATATAAAATGACGAGATAGAAGTACAAAAAATAAAACAAAAACAATGATCAAAATTTGCTCAACATAATGACAATAAGATGTAAAATGAAAATTTAAATGTAATTTCCAGAAAATTTGTTACTGGAATACATTATTTTAAATTATTGTAGGATTATAAGATCCTTTTGGTAGTATTCGTAGAAAATCTTTTTATGTGCCCCGCCTCTCTCTTTTTTCAAATGTTAAAAAAATAAAATAGTTACGTATTTCCGCGTGTGAATGATTAGTTAATAACACGCGAGTAGCGACGATAATGAAGTGTTGCGATCCCGATACTGATCTGGCAAAAATGAAAGGAAGTTAATTGGAAGATTATGGCGAAGTTTTTGGAAGAAATGATGGCGTAACAATGAGATTGGCGTTCGTTGAAAGGCCTTTCGCCATTTGGATATCTCGTGTTTAATTACACGGCACCGATGGCGGCATTGAAGCGTTATAATTCTGAGCTGCGAAAGGCTGATCTTGATCTTGGCTGGTAAGGTCGTTCGGTGCACCTTCACGTAGTTTCTCGCGGAAGCGCGGCCGTGAAAGGTATAACCGTTGTCGGTCGAGTCGTATCGTCGAAGACTGCGTCGCATCCCGCCACGAATGGTTGATACACGCAATATGAGCTTCACATATGCAAATGCAATTTCTATCGTGCGACTACTTGTAATAGAATACATGTCGAAACATAATAGACATTCTTAGTTATAGCACAAATAATGAAGAAAATGTTAATGCCGTATGAGTCGCACGTACAAAATAAACGATAATGTGAAAGTATGGATTCTCTATCGAAGAAATATAGTATGTCTCAAAATTAGATCGATAAACTTCAGATGATTATAAAGGACACCAAAATAAATCAATTTTCTCAATAAATCTATGTCCGCAAACGAGCCGTTTTATTACTAGAGTGATTTTTACAGTGGAATATTTATAATAGTTGTTATGTTTACAATAGTTGTTCGAAGTGATGGCCATTTATTTCGCATCGTCGGTTCATGGATCCACGAATGGAATTTTGCCAAAACAGCTTGCATATGTGCAAAAGAGCCAAAATCTATAGTTCACGAGATTCCCGTACTTGGAGAGAAGGATTTGGCAACAGTGATGGTCGCTTTCATATGTGCAAGCTGTTTTCCGGGAATATTCTCTCTAGTAATAAAACGGCTTGTTTGCGGACATAGATTTTTTGACAAAATTAGCTTATACTGGTATAACCATTCGAAACTGGTCGGTCTAATATTGGGACATCCTGTATTGGGACATTGAGACATTTTCTTCGAAGCAAGTCGTAGACATACACAGAGAAAATATTGTAGTAAATGTTATGTGAAATTTATATTTCGTTTTATTATATTTTTTATAAAGCTGGACTACTGACATTGCACTATAAATTATTATAGAAATAGAATATTTGAGCGATTTATCGAATACACGATATACAGAACATTCAAGTACAACACCTTTGCAATAAAAAGCTTTATGTGCATAACGTTTTTAAACAAATTTATAGTAATTTTGTTCATGATTTCTGTATGGTCCAAGGTTAAAAAATGTTCTTCTAATTTTTGCTATAATATTTTTTTGTGCCCATCTATTATATAGAAATAGAAATAATTAAATAATTATTAATTATAATTGGTTTTGTATATTACCTGGACATACTTTTATGATTATAATAATTAATATTAATTATAAATTAATATCTTACAATAATTAATTAATATCTTACAATAATAATATAAAAATAATTATTTATAATTACTGTTAACAATCATAAACATTTATCTGAGTAATATGCAAAACCGGTTATGTAATTTCTTTATTTTTATTTCTATATATAAAATAGAGAAAAAATATTACATGGGAAAAATTATGGGAGGGTCCCGATTGCCGACAGTACGATTGACCACAAATTGTAATGATTGGTTCGATCTGGTAATTCACTAGATAATTTTTATCATCGATTGGTTTGTGTGCAATCGTACTGTAGGCAATCGGGACGCTTCCAAAAATTATAATACTTTAATTACTTACTAATATTACATATATTAATAACTATACAGGGTATCTTGTAATTTACACAGAAACTGTGATGTACAGGTAGATTAGGTCAAATTGAACAAAAAATCCCTCTACCATTTTGCGGACAACTACGTAAAATTTTAAGTTATTAATCAAAAAAGATTGGTAAATGATTACGCGCTATATGATAGTATATAGTAGATGAGTTGTGATGACAACGTTTGCTGCTGTATGCTTGTATATTTAGATCAAACTAAACAAAAAAACTGAATTAAACAAAAGGAAGAATAAAGAAAGAAAAGAATTGAAAAAAAATCCTCTACTATTTTCCAAATGATAACGTATATGTTTAATTATTAATTAAAAAAGTTTGATGTACATTTGTGCGTTAATGTACCAATTTTTTTAAATTAATAACTAAATATCTATATGATCATTTGAAAAATGACTATATAGATATTTAGTTATTAATTTAAAAGATAGAAAACTTTTTTGTGCAGTTTGACTTAATATACAAGTATACAACGGCAGATATCACCATCACATCTTATCTTACTATTAGGACCTTAATTTAGTTTCCGCCCAAAAAATACTGAGAAAAAGCA
>NW_022639536.1:239304-262400 GCF_010583005.1 Odontomachus brunneus
ATCTAACATTTGCGGGCGGAAACTAAGTTAAGGTCCTAATATATAACGCGTAATCATTCATGAATTTTCTTTGATTAATAACTTAGAATTTTACGTGGTTGTTCGATGATAGAGGAATGGTAGGGGAATTTTTTGCTTGATTTAGTCTACTTGTATATTGCGGCTGTTCTGTGAACCAGACACCCAAATATAATTACATATGATATTAATATAAATGGAATTAATATTATATAAATATTAATAATACTTATTATAACCCTAATTTTTAATTTGGGTAATTTTGTCCGTCTTTCTTTCTTCATTTTATATTATAAATATGAGTGTCATATAAACCAATCATAAGAGATCTTTCGATTGATAATCAACATATTGACTAATAAAGTTGCTGCTCAAGTTCAATTCGTGCGTGACGACGATCGTCATATAAATAGACTGAGTGGCTGTGTATATAAGTGGAGGGGGAAAAATGTTTGTGGACACGGGTTCGAATGCACATTATTGATCGTGACAGCAAATTAAAAATATCGATTTATTAATTGTCAAATGTTCGAAGGGGATCTCAGTTGCTACGTGTTTGATCGACTCCGCCGAGATTCGTATCCGGATTCGATGCTTCAACTGTATGTATATCTTATGAGATATGCGTACCCGCAAATCCGCGAACAACCCAAATTTATTATATTTATTCGCTATTTGAATAATCGGATATACGGATAGTGGCAGATCCAATTAAATGTTGAAGTCCTATTATCGAGCTCTTCATTAGAATTGTACTTGGGAATGAGCAAGTTGAAGAAAACTTAAATCACGAAAGCATACTTTTCGTATATTGCGTTGGCTAGTTAACGAGTGATATAACGGATACCGTGTCAATGTCGAAGCTAGGGTATAGAATCAAGGCCAATAATCAGCGGCAAAAAGAAGCCAACCGCGCATTCGCCAAGCGGTTGTTCCGCCACGGAATTCACTGCGTTACTGAACATGATAAGGGAAAAGAGTGAAAGGATAAGGAGCGGCACACGGCGGCCAGGAATACCTCTCACGATTATTCGTTATGACGGTGTGTCTTTCTCAGCAAATTGTATGTATGTTTGTGTATGCTTACGCGCATATGCATGTACGTTTTCATTCCTCTTTTCGATCTCTCGTACGGTCTCGCTCTCATCCTTCTATTTTCACTCACTCTCCCTTTTCCTGCGCCCTATCTTACCGCGTGCTTCTGCTACTTTCTATTTTGTTACTCGGCTATGTCTATAGGCGAGGTGTACGGGATGCATTAACGTGTACAAGTAGGTACGTGCGGGTGCAGAATTCCACGATATACAAGGTGCCGTAGACCTAGCGAGTCATTTGTGCATTCTTCGAGTAATTCAGAGCCGACTTTTCCTGAGCAAAAATCCGTTCAAGTTAAATTAAGATGAGATTTTCCGAATAATTTCGCATTGCTTTCGTTTCAGTTTCGTTCATTTTTGTCAAGAATTTAAGGCTTTCTGGAGTCCTTGTTTTACTTTTTAGTTGCTAAAGATTTGAAAATAACTAATTTTTTAATATTTTTGTTAAAGAAAATTTGGCTTTATTTTTTAAAAAGATAACTTGCAGAGAGAAGACGGTTCGATAAATATGCGACGTCTTATAGGGTTGTTCAATTTGACCTAATATACAAGCGTACTACAGCACATATTGTCACAGCTCCTCCACTATATTTCGCGTGATTATTCATCAATTTTCTTTAATTAATATCTCGACTATTATTGCAAATATCGCAAAACGGTATGAGACTTTCATGTTTACCTCAATCCGTTCTACGTTCCCACAAAAATTGCGGAAGAGAGTCTGGGACACCCTATATAGAGAATTCTAGGTGATAATTAACGTTGGCTGACAAGTGCGAGACAAATCGTTACACTGTGCTTTCACGTGGTTGCACACGGAATATGGAAAAAGATTTCTCAACGATTAAAACAAACGATTCCCAACGATCAAGCAAAATATTGTGTTAATGTTACACTAATATCTAAATTTAATTTTCTGGCAATTTTTTCTCAATAGATACTTTACGTTATTAATACTGATAAAACACTTAATCAACATCGATAAAAAGTTACACAATTTTTATAGAGCATCGCTTAAGTAATCGAAACGATCGTACATGAATATTAAGTAGCTTTTTGAATAAGAAATGATTATAAATCTTCAGTGATTTCGAATGATAACAAGCAAATAATTATGGAAAACGCAGTCAATTATCTACAATAATAATAATTATTATAACATGATGAGCAACAAATAAAAACTATGATAAAGTTTGAATATTTTTTTATAATTTGCAATAGAGCAATAAAATAATGATGTTCGATTACCACGCTATACGAACGTTCCACTCCATCAAGAATGGAAACTTAAACATGTAATACAGTAAAGAAAGCTGTCTACTGTGAGAAAAATTTTTACATGCGAGGTGAGAGTAATGTAGCCAATTTTTTACAAGTAGAAGCGAATATTTTATATGGACAGAGATTATTTGTCATATTTTCCGCTGTTTTAATAATATTTTCTGGAGTTAGGTAGTGACTAGTTAATATTAGTTAAACATTAAGTGCGAGAATTCATAGCTAAAAGTTAACATCTAACCTAACCTAATTTAGTTACTTTTAAATGAGTTGATTTAAACTACTTATTTAACACCTTCGCTGTCAGGCGAAAATTACCTTTTCGTGCTAAAAATGTTTCGAAAAACGAAAATCTTTAGAATGGCATGACGAACGCAAAATTTTTGGAAGCTCTGAATTTAAATCTGATTTGAGATTCAAATTCAGATTCCCAAGAACTTTTGAAAACCCATACACAATCAAACCGAATGAAATTGAGCATATTTTTTTTTAAATGCACATATATACGTCATGAAGCAAAAGTAGCACAACTTTTTTTTGCGCGTATATGCGTCACTGACAGGGAAGAGATTAAAATACTTTAACTTTAGCTTCTTAAATTTTTTAGCAGACTATTTTATTAACAACCTGCTTACAATGTGGAAAAAGAAAAATAGAAAACGATAACACAGCATAATTCTTTTACCTCTTTGAGTGTATAATTAACACTTTTAACCTTAATAAATTATGTTAATTTAATATTAACTTAACTTTTAGTTAAGGTAATTTTTGTTTATGTAACTTTTAATGTAACAAAATTAATTTTATAGACCATTAACTTTGAACGTAACATAATTAAATTAACTTATCCAACATTAGTATTTTCTAAGCGATATTAAAAAGGAAAAGTGTTTATGAACTTAATTATACAGAAAGATTTAATGCATCTCTTTACTAAGATTATAAATAGCTAGGAATAAAGATATATTCAGTATTACAAGGAGAATATATACTTTTCCTGTCTCATAAAACTGATCTACAATGTGCTCTTTGCATTCTGTTTCTTGTCTTCTGTCTTTTCTGGCTTAAAGCTTAAGATTTGAGTCAGAAAAAGATAAAGAGAGAGAAGCAGGAAGCAAAGAGCATATTGTAGATCAGGCTTTATTCATAATGTTTCGCATCGTAGACAATGCGTACTGTCATAGTTTCCCTAATTAGCAAAATTTATATATACATTAAATACATACAATCATTAAATAAATACTTTCTACTTTGATTCGATATTAATTCCTCGTATGATATAAAATAAAAATATGAAATATATAAAACTAATATATAAAACCTAATATGTGAAAGCTAATATGTATAAGAACAAGACAAAACTTTTTCTTTCTTGAAGATATCAGGAACACAAAATTTTAGAAAATTTATGAATAATTTCATAAATTAATGCATGATTTTGCTAAGATCAATCCTGGTGCAATCGCGAAAGCGGGTTTAAGCTTATAACGGAACGTAAACGTACTATTGTATAGAATCGCAAATTTTTATTACATTAGATCAGAATTTACGTTGTATTGACATTTGTAATAATCCTCTTGCGTTACCTGTTAAATTTAACACGCTGATATAGCACAGTACTCAAAGCAGTTTGCGGTGTTTATCTTTAATCGATTCCTAATCAAACGTGTTTGATTGGTGCTTGATCAAACGACTAATAGAATTAATTCAATATGCATATTAACGCGATAAACGCGTTAATATTTATAATTTACGATTTCGTTTATCGCATTTTAAAGCAACCTTGTAATTTTAGATTGGTAATATCTATGATTCACATATTTTCAGCAATATTTCATGATGGAATATATCTTCCTTGTATGATAAGTTATTTAGAGTCATAAATAATGTATGAATTATTCAAGACACATTAACTTTGCATAAATATATATCGTCAAAGACTAAATTTGACTTCATAAATCGTCAGTAAAAGTGAATTTGCGGCGATTAGACTCGAAAAGGCATTTTCAGGTTGTAATATGCGAAATACAGATGCATTTCTTTTATATCTGAAACATATTTGAGTAAAAACGATATACATACTAGCCAATTGTACTGTTTATTTTATTCTGGAAATCGGAAAAAGTGTTTAACTAACAAGAAGAATACTTTTGATCGGATACTAATGCTTTTGTTTATTTGTGTACTTTCGTGTACTGAGAAAAGCTGGTAAATTAAATTAATCTGTCAATAGTCTGTATTACAGCTGTGACTATGAAACTCGCATATAAGTAATGTAAAAAAGAAAATACGGCGAATGTCGCCGACGGATTTTAATGTGCAGTCTTACGTTAAAATTTAAATCTCTAATTTAAAGTAATTGTATAAAAAATTACTAGGTGCCGTATTTTCAGTGACACATCAAGAGAGCTACTCATAAATTTATTAAACAGAATTATGTTTCTATATATTTATTTCACTATTAATATCACTGTTAGTTTTAAGCGAAATTGAGATAAATATATACAAAGTGTCCGGTAACTTACGGAGAAGCCGCGGTATACAAATAAATTAGGTTTTAAACACAATAAAAAACTTCTCTATCATTTTATGAACAATCACGTAAAATTTTGAGTTCTTTCTCCAAGAAGATTCGTGAATAATCATGATACGGTTGTGATGACAACGTTTGTCGCTGTATGCTCGCATAGTAGGTCAAACCGAACAAAAAAGTCCTCTACCATTTTCCAAATAACTACGTAGATTCTTAGTTATTAATTAAAACAGTTTGGTACATCGCGCATAACAGTACACCAAACTTGTTTAATTAATAACCTAACAACTACTAATAACTAAACATTTATGTGGTTATTTGGAAAATAGTAGAGGACTTTTTGTTCAGTTTGACTTAATATACAAGGATACAATGGCAGACGTCGCCATCACAACTCATCTACTGTATGACGCGTGATTATTCACAAATTCTCTTTGATTAAAAACTTAAAATTTTACATAGTTGTTCACAAAATAGTGGAGGAATTTTTTATTCAGTTTGATCTAGTTCATCTGTATATCGCGGTTCCTTTGTGAGTTACCGGATACCCTGTATACACATCATATTGCAAATACGAAAAACCTATTATTTTGTTATTTTTCTGATATTTTATTTATATATCTGCTTACACAATAAAAACCTACAGATAATAAAAAGAAGTATTTATAGATAGATATACAAACTTTTTTAACAGACATGTAACAGACGTTTAAATAAAATAGAACGTCTTTTGTGGACGTCTTTTAAAATTGCTTTTAGAAGTTTATGTTATCTGTGTGTGTGTATATATATACACAGATACTTAATTATATATAAATTATATATAAATTATATATGAATTCTATATAAAATCATATATAATCATATATAATCTCACACGAAAAAAAATAATATTGAATGAAAAAGAAAACAAACAATATTTTATTCAATTAAACGTCGACATCTTATATTGCCAGAAGCATAAACATTTAATTCAATTGTATTTGTGTAATAGTATTTTTCATTATGGACATATATAAAAAGTGTTCCAGACTCTTCTTCGCAATTTTTGTAGGAACGTGGAATGGATTAAGATGAACATAAAAATTCTATACTATTTTGCAATATTCGCAATAAATCTCGAGATTAATTGAAGAAGATTGATGATTAATTACGCACGATATGGTAGATGAGTTGTAGTGACGCCGTCTGCCGTTGTATACTTATACATATACATACACTTATATATATACATATACATATACATATACATATAAATATACATATACTTATACATTAAGTCAAACTGAACAAAAAACTTCTACTATTTTGTAAATGACTACATATATTTTTAGATATTAATTAGAGAAAATTTGTACAATATTATTGCGTACAATAATATGTAACAATTTTTCTTCATTAATAATTAAAAATCTATGTGATTATTTCTAAAATGATAAAGAGCTTTTTGTTCAATTTGACTTAATATATAACCACACAACAGCACACAACAGCATTACAACTCAGTTACCATATCGCACCCGTGATCATCCACCAATCTTTCTTAATATGTCGACTATTATTGCGAATATCGCAAAACGATATAATAGGATCTTATATTCATCTCAATTCGTCCTACGTTCCACTAAAGTTGCGAAAGAAAGTCTGGGACACTCTGTATAATCATTACAGAGTAATGATTATACAAGATGTCCCAATTGTTGTGATTTTAATTTATACTGATAGATTGTTTGAACAATTTAGAATTAATCCTTATTAATCGAAAATATCGAGGGAAGTCATTATTTATGGCGACTTTTCAATTTTCAACATAATATATCTTTTTGATTACAACCCATAATAAAATTCTGTTAAAACAAAGTTCACTTAAAATTGCAGAGCAACAAATTTTGTTATCCGTTTAGTCGTTTGAAATTTAGTTTGAGAAAAACTTCTGTTTCAATGTCAAAAACTATTGTTTGTATTTTAAAGATTATTGGTGCCTCAGCGTTTTCATTGAGGAAAAATTAACTTTAAATTTACTCACAGAACCTGTAAGTACAAATTAAAGTTACCAGAACTAGGACACACACTCTATAGATGACTATATAGAGACAAAATTCATATATGATCTTTTTTCATCGGAATTTTAAAAATAGCACCTTATTCATAAGAAATACGTATAAAAATTATCAACTTTAAATACAAATATTTCATCTCTTAAATGATTAATCTATTTTAATTATACAAAGAGTTAGATAATATTTCATTGTGTATACAATTAAATTCCCACAAAACTGTTTCATGATACAACTTGATAAACACTAATGTCGGAACTAATAGGACGTCCAATTTATCCTTTTTTTAAATTAAGAATATACGAAGTTTCTCTCTGTCTCCTCCGCCCCCTTATTTTCCGGAAAAAAATATATTTTTTTTATGAAATTCTATTGCGTGCAAGTTAATTACAGGGATAAAATTCCAAATGCTCTCATTTGTCGGAACCGTGACTGGCAGAAATCGATCATGCGTGCTTTGCGTGAATATTGATACGCGAACATTCTCGACAGTTCGAGAAAGCCCAGCCGCGAATTTCTCTAGGACCAAGCTGCGGGTCACGACCGTTCCCATTCACAGAGGCGCATTAAATGCGCCTTACGACTCGTCCGACATCACCTGGCGAGTGCATGTATTCGAAGTACGCGGCGACGAAGAGTGGGCTCACCAGTTTCGTACGTTCGGTTTCCTATGGGGCACTCTTTCAACGACGCCTCTCTGCTGGTACAGCGAGATCTTCGTTTCATCCCCACCTGGTTCTTCCGGTACTTCCTCCGATCCGGTATATATATAGGTAAGGCCACAGCCGCAAATATATGACAGTGTATACCGGGTCGCTGTGGTGAGCTGTGCGCGAAATAAGAGACAGGAAAAGGATCGGCGGGTCCGACCGTGTCCTGGATACCAGCATGGAGCCCAAATATGTAAGAAATTAAAGCGGGCAAAAACCGTTCCACGCTGTTCACCGATGTCACGGGAGAAATTGGTACAAGAGCAGAGCCTTGCGTGGTGTACGACCAAACACTCGAAAGTGGCCTCTCTTATTAATGGATTCTTTTTCGTACAAATTTGCGGTCAAATGACATTTTCGTGATAAGGGATTGACATTTTCGTACTCTTATCGGTGTTTGTATAAGAATATCGAATGCTTTGCAATAACAAAATATGGAAATTAACAACATCAGAATTTCCCTTCGAAATGAAAACGAATGAATGATGTGTGCGCACATAGAAAAATATCATTCTATTTCTAAGAAAAATTATTACTCAGTTTACTTATCTTTTTTTAAATATCTTTAACGAAGAATATCTTTTTAATAACTGTCTTAAAATAGGCTCATCACAAATTTTGGAAAATAAATAGTTGAACATTTATTTATGTGAAATATAAAATTCATTCACAAAAATAAATTTTTACAGAATGAATATATTTCACAGAAATAAACTTTACATTTTACAAATAAATTTTTAAATATTTTTTCTTAGTATTCAAAAAAAGAATTTAGAATTTAAAAGATAAAGTTTATTCGTCTCTATGTAATAAGTAAACCGAATTTTTAATTTAATTACTATTTTTTATTAAAAGGCCAAACTTATTGAGATTCAGAATGTATTTTGAATAAATTTGAGGCTTGTCAGATAAACATATATAATAGATTTGCAAATATATAAATTTATGAAACACTTGAAATAAATTTATTTGAGTGTAGTATATATTTTTTGGGTGCGGAAAGTATAACAGAATTTGTGTTAATTTTTACATTTTCCGTAAATATTATTCATTCGTCTCAATTTCGAATAAAAGTGTTTGTTGGAATAAAAATAAAACTTAATGTTTCATTTTTAACATTATTACAGATAAAAGCCTTCATCCTTGCGAGTATCCTATCAGTTAGTTTTGCTACTTTCGGACATGAACAGTGAGTTACAATCAGAATTCTGATTATAATCCCGTTAATTGTATGTCATTTTGTAAACACATAAGTAAATCTTTTGTTGTAGCACAATACAATTATTCACCGTAATTCATTGTTACTTATACGCTGCTGCAAAGACTCGCGTAGTATATACTTAACGTTTTAACGACAGAATGCGATCATTTTAAGAGCGCGTGGCAAGTTTAGAACAATGTAGTGTGAGAGAAACGCCGTAAAGTTGCTGGCCATTACCTTAAGAGGTGTGTTAATAAGAAACCGTTTCCTCGATTTAAACACACTTTTCATATTTCAGCGTGCACATAAGGATACATGTGCCGGAGATTGTGCAGCACCATGATAAGAAAGTTATAAAGTATGAAGATCACGGTGGGGGTGGTGGTCATGGAGGCGGAGGAGGTGATGATCATCACATAGAGATCTCCGGTCCTGGAGATATCGGAGGTGGACACGGTGGTGGTTTTGGAGGTGGTTTTGGAGGTGGTTTCGGAGGAGGTCACGGTGGAGGTTACGGAGGCGGCGGTGGCTTTGGCAGCGGTTTCGGAGGCGGTCATGGTGACGGAGGTGAGAATGAATCGTATCAAAGTTATATTGCATATTCTATTTTTATATTATCACTTTCTGATAGATTTCTTATGGCATTTTTATCTTGTTTCAATATAAACAATAATATTTCCCGAAAGAACGCGATATAAAGGAAAGACGTGTGCGAAAAAGACAGAGAAACGTAAAATGTCAAATATATTGTTTCTATTACAATTTACACATATGAACGGCAGTATCATCAAATGCATAAAATTCAAAGATCACTCGTCATTCATAGCTTTTACTTATCTCTGGTTTCATCACGACGCGATGACGTGAGCGGATCGTATGGTTAATTTTCTAACATGCACCGTAGCGAAATTTTTCCAAACCGGTCCGTTTCCCTCTCACTTTCGAGTACCGAGAAAGTTACAAACGCAATATAGCTACTGAAGGTGCCTCGTAATCACAGTCGTGCTACTTTGTCGATTAAAGACATGCCGCATGTGAGAGGGAAGAAGAGCAGTTCGAGATTGTCTATCTCGGCATATTTAGTGAATGTACATTCGTGAGAAAATCACGGAGATTCGTTACTTTCGCTTCTCCCATTGTTCTTCATGACACCGTTTCATAAATGTAATTAAACGCGAGTGTGGTTTTTAAATATGTATGAATAGAGAAAAATGGAAGTAAAACAGCGTAATGCGGAAGTCATAATTTTCAATAGGTGGACATGGAGATATCATCATAGACCATGGTGGTGGAGGAGGAGGTGGTGGCTACGGAGGAGGTGGCGGCCACGGAGGTGGTGGCGGCCACGGAGGTGGTGGCGGCCACGGAGGTGGTGGCGGCCATGGAGGTGGTGGCGGTTTTGGCGGTGGACACGGTGGTGGTGGAGGTGGCAATATCATCATAGAGCACGATGATCACGGAGGCGGCGGTAGTGGCGGCGGTGGTTATGGTGGTGGACATGGAGGTGGCGGCTTTGGAGGTAGTCATGGTGGTGGTGGTTATGGCGGCGGCGGCGGTTTTGGCGGTGGACACGGAGGTGGCGGCGGTGGCGATATAATCATTGAACACGGAGGACATAGCGGCGGTGGCGGTTTCGGCGGTGGAGGTGGACATGATGGTGGCGGTTATGGAGGTGGTGGCAGTTACGGAGGTGGAGGCGGTCATGGAGGTGGTGGTGGTTATGGAGGTGGAAGCGATTTCGGCGGCGGACATGGCGGCGGTGGTTATGGAGGAAGCGGTGGCGGCGGTATAATCATTGAACATGGAGGACATGGCGGTGGTGGCGGAGGTTTTGGAGGTGGATTTGGAGGAGGTCATGGTGGTGGATACGGAGGAGGTGGTGGACATGGCGGCGACTTCGGAGGTGGTCATGGAGGTGGATATGGAGGTGGTGGCGGATTTGGTGGCCATGGAGATTTTGGAGGTGGATTTGGAGGAGGACATGACATAGGAGGCGGAGATCACCACTTTGATTCCAGCGGTCACGGAAACAGTATATCGTCTGGTTTCGGTAGCAGGTACATTAACATTAAATCAATTGGTCGCTAATAATGATTAACTTAAAGAGGTAGTGGAATTTTGGGGAAAACATGAGAATATAAAAGAATTGTAAAATTTATATTATATCTCTTTCAGCGGACATGGCGGAAGTAGTTACAGTTCCGGCGGTGGCTACGATTCCTATTCGAGCGGTTACGGTGGTGGCGGTGGAGGCGGTGGTGGGGGCGGCGGCGGACACGGTGGCGGATTCTCCGGTTATCACAAGAAGAAGAAATAAGAGTGATTGTGTTGTGACTGATATATTATATAAAATGTGGAATGGAGACGCTATATATTTCGGATTGACCGATGTAGATCAATCCGGAATATCCTTCACAATGATAACCGTCGTCACTTCAACGATAAGATCCTCATTTTGATTACGATGACAATTAATCAAGTTAGATACACGATAACGGTGAATGGTCTCTCTTTTTCATCTTTCGGCGAATCAAGTCATTTAAGTTAAAACTTCTTGTCGACAATGAAATTATGTTTTCAATGACTTTTGACGAACAATATTAACTGGAATGTATTGAATGCAATCATTTTGCTAATTTTACAGTAAATTATTACGCAACAGACGAACATGTAACCAGATAACAACAGATGAGACTTGTGATGAGGCATATATTATAGAACTTCTTAGAATGGATTCTGATCGAAATTATTTCGTGATTCCCCATTATAGATTTCTATTATCTTTTTTACAAGAAACGAAATTTTTCTGATTAAAATTATTTCCGAAGTGTTCCATAATATATTTGCCCTGACACACATATAATCGAGATTCATATTCTTTCACAAAACAATATATCGTAGGAATGACGATTACAGACTGACTACATTTACTTATTGTGACACTAAGGTGAGATCAATGCAAGAAATAACTCAAAATTTAACAAGTTGCGAGCAAGTTGAACGACCTCCTAAAAAATAATTTGAAGCACCTAAACCAGATTTTGTGATAAATGCTATCGAGTGTACATCATTATAATTTTTAAGTACGATAGTGTTTATGAACGTATTTCTATACCTCATTGTTAAATCCGGCACATATTTCAATTTAGACTATCACGTGCCTTACTCACTTCAGCACTTCAGCAGTTAGCGCGCATGCAATTGCGATTCACCTATCTGAGTGATTCACACTCAAAGCAACATGATGTTATGTTTGTATGTATGATGTGTTTGTAAATAGAGCATTATGTTACGCGTTTTCAATAAAGTTTTTATATGTTTTTAATATGTCATTTTGCTTCTTTCCTTGTGTTTAATTTTTCTTTTCTGACACACGGTTAAATTAATGAATCCTTTATAATTATGCGCACAGAACAAAGATTTTTATGTATCAAACGAAAGAGCCGTCGTAAGATTGCCTTCGTCGATAGACATATTGCTTTAACAGGCTTTGGATGCCTGAAGAAATAAATTATATTCATGAATTTTTTTAATAAATCAATTTGTAAGTTGGCATATTCATCATGTAAGTACAAAGAAATACTAAAAATTAATGGTTGTTTGGAAATGTACTTTATATTTTAAATGCGTCTATCTCGAAATCTTTTTTCCTAAATCAGCGTTCAAATTTTTTAATTGGTTTTAAACTATTCTTGGTTCTTAAACTTTTTTTGGTTTTAAACATATTGTTAATACATGTATCCTATATAACATTAGATATTTTCTGTATATACACATATATGTTCCATTGTGTATAAATAACGTTCTATATTAGGTGCGCAAATTTGTGTTTTTGCATTTAATCAATTATAACTTTACTTTAAATTCAAATATTTTCTCGCCGCTTAATGAGTTTTGAAGCACTAATTTTAAGATTTAAAATGCGCTGTATAGCTTGATGAAGTTGACAATATAATCTTACCAAACAATATCGAATAATATCGGACAAGTAATATATCAGACATTGCATTCTTCTTGTTTTTTAACAGAAAAAAATTCTGCCGAAGCTGCAAATGTTATTTGTTCAGCTTTGAAAGAAAGTGCTGTAACGTATAAAACCTGTAAAAAGTGTTACCAAACGTTTTGGAGTGATGATTTCTGTCTAACCGATGAAGAATGTTTGGGAGTATCTAAAAAATTTGATGGTGTGCTTGTGAACAATCGTTGAATAAAAAGTCCACTCAGATTCAAGACGAGCTTGTGTTACTATTAGGAATAACTCGCAAATGAATTTTCGTTCGCTGGGATAAATTATCCCGATAATCTGGGAAAAATTAAAAAAAACTAGGCTAATGAAATATTTTTCAAATATTTGGAAAATTAACATATTTATTAATTTTTTATAAATGAAAACTGAATTTCTTAAAAAAAAGTACCGAATTAATTTGCGCACTTAAGGTCGGTTCTACATTAGTTGCAAATCGCAAGATCGTAAGTAAATTTATCAATCACAGTCGAGCGTTCTTCTTACGGCCAAAGAAGAATTGACTGTGATTGATCAATTTTCTTGCAACCTTGAGACTTGCAACTAATCTAGAACGACTCTAATACATGTACATACATTTCATATACATGAATTAAATATATATTATGGTATATTTTAGGTGTTCTAATTAGTTTTGAACGATTTCTTGCAAAGAAAACATGTTTATTTTAGAGAAAGGTTTAATTATATTTTATTCAAAATATTTTCTATCAGTAGCTATAATTTTTACCCACTTTTCTGGCAATAAGTGAATTTTGCGATAAAAAAATGTTTATCCTTCGAAGCAATCCATTCATCGAGGCATTTTTTCTTCATATGTTTTGAAGTGTTGGTCAGCAAGATCCTGCTGCATCAATCGAAATAAGTGATAATCTGAAGGAGCATAGTCTGGTGAATACGTCGCGTGTGATAAGACTTTCTAGTTGAAGTGCCGATAATGTATCTTTAATTACTTTTGCAACGTGTGGTCGAACCTTATCGTGCAACCAAATCACTTTGCGTTTTCTTTGAACTATTATTGAATGTTTCTCGTTCAAAACACAATTTAAATAGATTAATTGTTATTGATAATATTCATTAATTGTTATTGATAATGCTTAGTAGGGACTGTTTGATTTGATTTCAGCAACTCATAATACACGATGCTTTTCATATCCTACCAAATGCATAATAAAACTTTTATTTCCATAGATGTTACGTTTTGGAGTTGATGTTGATGGTTGTCTTGGACTTACTCACGACTTAAGATTATCATAATAATTCCATTTTTATCGCCAGTTATAATAGAGTTATATATATATATATATATATATATATATATATATATATATATATATATAACGATTTAATATATAGTTATAATTTGATATAAAAACTGTTTCTTTTTGTGACGAGAAAACAATGAAATATAAATAGTTAAACGATTATGAATAGCTAATTCATGTGGAATTCATCTTCTTTTTTAATCTTTCTCGTCGCGTGTAAACGATTAGAAACGATTAGAACGATTGATTTACCAACATTTAATGCTTTAGTTAATTTTTAAAGCGTTTGAGCTGAGTTTTCATCCAATAATGCCTGCAATTCGGTATTTTCGAACTATTTTAGTTGTCTTGAACGTTTTTTGTTTTTCAAATCAAAATCATCACTTTTGAATCGTCGAAACTAGTACTCACATGTTTTGACTAATGGAGCAGTCTTAGAATAAATTTCTGAGATGAATCAGTGAGTTTCGGTATCTGTTTTCTTCGAATTAAAGTAGTAAAGTAATAATCCAGTGAGCAAAATATAAAAAATAAAACTTTTAAAGAGTTCTCATTTGAGAGTATAAGTCCCGACAAAGTCATCTAGTAGAAATCATAATGACACAATGATGTTGGCTAATGCGCCGTTTTGAAAGGACATAAAGATGTCATATGAAATGAGCTCTTAAAGACCTCTTGAATATAATGTAATATTAATGAGCTCTTTAAGAGTTCTTGAATGTGAGTTTTTCTGGATAATCTGAGACATGACACTGCTCTTTCTAAAATGTGATTGTAACGTGTACAATGAATAAAGAACATAATAAAAGAGGCAGATTACACATAATTTATTTTCTTTTATTTTATAATGTATAATAAATTGTAAATATATTAATAAATATATTTTGTACATGTATTATGTGCATTTATCATGTAATAATATATTATCTTTATACATTTATCATGTATATTTATCATGTACATTTATTATTAAATACGTTAGTTTTGTTTATTATACTTCTTTTCCGTGAGAGTTAGTATGTATCCTGTATGCTGCAACCATATTTTTATAATATTTTGGATGGTGTGGTGAGACGTTTGTTGCCCGTGTATATTCATTATTGTATTTGCAAAATAATGTTTATTATTAACCTACATTGCAATAATATTTTTAATTTGAAACATTAAATATTGTAAAAGAATTTGAATGAGTATGTTTAATGTGTGACAGATTATAAAAGAAGAAATAAATGTATATTTAAGGCGATGTTGAAGCTGAAAACAAGTTTTACCGACAGAACACTGACATTTTTCTGCAAAGTTTACGTCGTATTACACAGAATTATACATAAAAGTTTTACGCAATGAAAGTACGTGCAAAAATAAATAGGAACATTGCTCGACGAAAACAAATAAAAAAATTTTAATGTAAAATCTCAAGCTGTCAGTTAGAGTAATATTTGCCTAATCAAAAAGTTCCGCAGCTTGTACATACCGAAAGTGTGGATGCTCCAAACAAAAAAATTTTGAAGAACATTACTCTATCTTCGCATTTGAATTTGGAAGCTTAAGAATATCGAAAAAGTTTGTAGAAAGGATTCTACATATCGTTAGGTTTTCCGTTGAATATGGTAAAACGAAGTAATATACATTCATGTAAGTTCTATGTATACAAGAAATACGAAAAAGAAAGCGCGATGTTAGTGATGATCATCTCTACATTTTCGACATTGTTCGAGTTCGTCATCGACTCTATACTTAAGGTTAATGGTGTCTCACAACAGATCTCCTGGTTGATAATGTCAGAAGCTAAAAAAACACTCAAAATTCTTGTATGTTATATCTAAATAAAAAGAAATTTTATGTGTATTTTATGTATGAAATTTTATGTATAATATTTGGAGAAATCTATAAAATCTTTATTTATTTTAAAATTTTATTTTATTTATTTTAAAATAAAATATAATTATTTTATTTATTTTAAAATAAAATACAATTTTATTTTATTTATTTTAAAATAAAATAAAATTTTATTTTATTTATTTTAAAGATTAATATATAGCCAGAATTAATTCAAAAAATTAATTGTATGTTCACACATACACACAATTTAGTTTCTAACGAAATAAACTACTATATTATTTTTACAGCTATGTGTTGATTGTCAAGGGAAAAGATGAGTTTTCGAGGTATTATACAAGTATTATGCAGAAGTCATCGGAAGCATCAGTTTATACAAATTTTTTGTTTTTTTACAATTGACATGCAAGAATTTTTAGCATGTCTTTCTTTGGTTCTGATATTACAATACAACACAACTGTGGTGAGTCACCAGAAATCTTGAATATATTAGAGTACATAGAAGAACTTACGCAGTAAAATGTAAGCAGTAAGCAAATTGACTAATTATAGTCCAGTGTTCCTCCATCGTAAGGAAAATAATGGACTAGCAAGCTATCTTAACTTTCAGATTCTGATGAAATAATGACATCGTTGAGATCATGAGTTCTTTAAATGTTCTTTTTGAAGAATTCATTAAGAACTCTACCCTGGTAAAAAAGTTGATAGAGAACGATTGAGAATGATAGAACGATAGAATTTCTATCAATTTGTACTATTTTCTATAAACTCTATCGTTCGCAAGCGTCAGTATTAGCGAGCATCAGATATAAATCCTATCGTATTTTATCTGGTTCTATAAGAATCGGGTTCTATTTGTATTATATAGGAAACTGACGATAGAAATTCTGTCACTATCTATTGTATTCTATCGTATACGATAGAATACTATTCGCATTTGTGAATTCACGAACCAAAATCCATATTCAAAACGATAGAAAACGATAGAACGATAGAATTTTATTCTATCGTTCTCTATAAACTTTTTTTTATCAGGGTAAGAAATAATATCAATAAGTTATCTTTTTGCAAGATATCTATAAACAAATATTTTAATGATGTCTATAGATGTTTTACAATCATCACATGATAGACGTAGTTTGCCCGGCGCCGTTCTGTGTGTGAGTGGACCAAGACAAAAGCTTACGGGCTCGAAACCGGATCACTGCTCTCTGTACGTTCGTGCACGTCGTGCCCAGTTAGCAAAATGATAGATAAATCTCTTGTATTTGGTAGCTTTTTATATTGTGTTGTGTGATTTAGTAGAGATGTAAGTAATTGTCGTGAAGAGGTTTGTGCCACTTTTAATTTTTCTTTGATGGTATTATTATATTTAACATATAATCTAAAATTCTATTATGTTAAATATGTAATCTACAATTTGTCTATGCATATTTATCTATATAGGGTGAGTAAAAAGTCCCGAACCGGTGAAATATCTCGAAAACTAAACATTTCCGAAAGAAATGTTTCCTACAAAAGTTATAGGGTTTTAAATGATCTATTCACTGATCTGGTCAGTCTGACCTTTGGTGGCGTCGCCAAGGTCAGGTCAAAGTCAACTTTGCTTTTTTAAACAGAAACATGTATTTTTTTATTACATGAAATTTATATGAAATTTTTTATTACGGAATTTTATTCTACGTAAAGAAGCAAACAATTTTTGTTTGAAAATTTTTTTAATACGACCCCTATTTTTTATTTTTTATTTGCAGAAATATCTACAAAATTATTGGTTTCAATAATTTCTTACTCGAATTCTATCAACTTTACCGAAAAATGGCATGACATAAAAATTGCTTATTTTCGTCTCATAGAGTTCTGAAAATTTCAGAAATTTTTTTCAGAATTTTTTATTAATTTTTTAGTATTTTAAAAAATGCAAGAAAATGTAGTACTAAAAAGTTAATAAAAAATTCTGAAAAAGTTCTCAGAACTCTATGAGGCAAAAGTAAGCAATTTTTATCTCTTGCTATTTTTCGGTAAAATTGAAGAAATTTTAGATGAAGAATTCAGAAATTTTAGTTGAAGTTATCAGAAGTCCGTTCAAATTAACTTGAAATCTAGTTAATTAACCAGAATATTATTAACTTAAATTCTGATAACTATAATTGGAATTTCCTAGTTCCTTTATATTTCACTAGATATTTGGTTAATTCAACTAAATTTCTTTTCTATGTACAATATTTTAAAGAATTTTATTTAAAGAATTCGAATAAGAAATTATTGAATTTATTAATTTTGTAGATATTCTGCAAATATTAAAAAAAATAGGAGTCTTATGAAAAAATTTTTCAAACAAAAGTTGTTTGATACAAGATACATGTTTCTATTTAAAAAAGCAAAGTTGACCTTGACTTGACTTTAACGGTGCCAAAAGTCAGATACCAAATCAGTGAATAGATCATTTAAAACCTTACAACTTTTTTGGAAAACATTTCTTTCGAAAATGCTTAGTTTTCGAGATATTTCACTGGTCCGGGACTTTTTTCTCACCTTATATAAAGACAAACGACAATCTAATCGACAATCGAATCAATATAAGGACGAACAATCAAAAATTTATACTCTCTGTAAAAGTAATGATATCAAGAGGTTTACGCCAAGTGCGAATGGTTAATCATCTCAGTTTTTACTTTTATATACCTTTATATACTTTTATAAACATGTGGTTTTGGCTATATAATATATTTATAAATTAGATATATTATTAATATATTAGTAATATATTATTAAATAAAAAATAAAATAATTAGAGAAATACAATAAAGTTGCAAAAAATTATAATAACTTACACAAAAAGCAATTGGAATGCCTTTTTATAATACTACATCGATAATCAATATAATATTTTGATAGTCATTAAAATAAGAAAATCCGTTTATCTATAAAAAAGGCACTTTATTTATTGTATTTTTACTATATTTTTTGTATTTTTTTATTTTTATTTATTTATTTCGTTTTTTTCATTGGATACATGACAAATGTATGTTCTTGTTCGGTACGTCGAGTCTCAGACTGGATGTTCGAGAATTACTAAAATTTATTCAATTTGGATACTAATAATTGTAGTGCCGAAAAATTGTTTACAAATTTTAGGGACGAAATGTGGAAATAATTCCATTTTAAAATATTCTCGTTTTTTCCTGTGACAATGTCTCCATTATGACAAGAAAACATAAATCTTTTAAAACAAAATTAGTTGTATCTAAAACCGTAGTTTTAAGAGAAGAAAGGAAGCTAGCGAAAGATCACGCCGGCTCTACGTGAGATCGCGAGAACGATAGCTACATTCAGAGAAAAATTATATTAAAATCAATAAATATTTATTTGATGAGTGCCATTAACTTATTTACTTAAATCTATATTTTTTTCATTTAAATCAAATATTGTTTATTTAAATCAGGCATACAAGTCAAATATTTGATTTGAATAAAGAGAATGTAGATTTAAATAAATATGTTAATGGTACCCATTAAAGAAATATTTGTTGATTTTAATATAATTTTTCTCTCAGTGTATACCACAAAACCAGTGAGAAAAAGAACTTGCGTTTTTCTATCCGCGACACATTGTTGTTGGCACGCAGGCATTGGTCACGTAGTGTACAATTACGAAAACCGTGTCCAATGCTTTGAAACCACGTGTGTCTGTTCACCGGGATGAGTTAGTCGTCTCCGATTTAAAGATAAGAGAGGATCAAGAATAATCGGTCCGTAGTGCAGTGCGAAGGCAACGGATAACACTCGAATAAAACACGTCAATATCTCATCCACGTTTTTCTTCCTTCACTACGAAGATTCCGGCAATACTCAACGAGAGAGCAGGACCGGTCAGTGTCAAAATTATCATTCGTCAAGAAGTAACCTTCCGAGACGAAATTCGTACATGGTCCTTCGAGCCGGATTGTGAGATACGTCGCCCTCATCTGCTGTCTTCAGCCTAGTTTAATTGAAACTGTGGAGAAAAGAAAATATCTTTTCGTCTATTCGCTAAGGACTGTTACATGACTAGCACGTGATTAGTGCATGTTCGAGGTAAAGACTATTGTTCCTTTCCGCGGACAATATCGCAGTGTCGAGTCTGACAAAATGTCAAGTCATCGCCGACTTATTAAGTGCCATGATTCTGCTTCGCTAAGCAGTATTGTCGATTTAAATTTTATCGCCTTGTGGAACTGTTCTCAAATTGCGCTCATAATCGTAATTCGAGGTGATCTAGTTGTGCTGAAGAAAAACTTCTCTTATTTTCTTTCCGAATCAGA
The DNA here is from genome assembly GCF_010583005.1 of Odontomachus brunneus. Taxonomy (NCBI): domain Eukaryota; kingdom Metazoa; phylum Arthropoda; class Insecta; order Hymenoptera; family Formicidae; genus Odontomachus; species Odontomachus brunneus. Next base: position 259,627 of record NW_022639536.1, read on the forward strand.
CGGTTTGCTCTGTTCGCGAGTCGGTCGTGCGTTGGGATTCGTCAAATTTACCACACCAAAGTTTAACACGTTCTTATGCGTCTATTCGCGTCTAGTTCATCGCCCGAATGCTGTCACTAATAGACACGTTGTCTTCTGAACATCATGTCGAAGCCGTTAAAAGATCTTTTGATCGAACAAGTTGTGACAATTAATGCAATAAAGCAAGTGTTAATAAATTTCAAAAAAATTATCCAAACCTCTCATTACGCTTTATAAGACGAAAAATCGACTAGATAATCTACAGACGCTTTGGGAAAAGTGTCAAAATCAACACGTTTAGTTTCGCCAGATGGTTAAACCTAATCTACAATGTCTTTTTGCTCCCGACTTTAAATTTCTTTATCTCTTTTTAGTTTAAGGTTTGAGTAAGAAAGAGATAAAGAAAAAGAAACAGAAAGCAAATAACACACTATAGATCAAGCTTAATTGATGGGAAACGAAAAATCACATCCTACTTTATTCATGAGAAGTTGAATTGTCCGTTGAGGAAGTTTACGAAGCAGCCAATCATCTTCACGATATCATCGGTAAATTTTCGCAACTTGATCCGTCCGTATCTGCAAACAAATCCGCAATTCGTGACGTAAGCGCAGAACTTGTATTGCAAATACCGCGTATCATGCTTCCTAAATTTTTGGGTAGTTTCATAGAGTGATAAAATTTCTACGGGCTTTTCGAGTCTCTTGTTGCAACGAACAATTCACTGTTCTCCAATCAAAAGTAGCATTATTTGAGCGTGACCGGTGAGGTTGTATTATTAATTGATAATATTAAAGTCTCAAATGAAAATTACATGGCGATACTTAGTTGAGGAATACGACAATCAAAACGCGATTATTCAAGCGCATATTTGCGGGTTCGTCGATTTACCAATCATGAAGAACGAAAATGTTAACGAGCTCAAAAACTCCGTGTCATATCCGTGTTGACATCCCTCGCGGCCTTAACCAATCTCGGTTGCCCAGTAGATAACTGGGGCGATTTACTCGTGTTATTTTGCAGAAGTTTAGTCCACGAACGCGAAGCGAATGGAACATGCGGCGTGGAAACTTCAATGCTTACTCTATATATGTACAAGGAGATCCATAAATTTCTGACTATTCGAATTTGCGGTCTCGCTCTATCTCACATGACAATCTTCAAGGGAATCCGCGCGGAAACAAGACTCGCTCGTTCACGCTCAATGTGTTCGCGGCTAAATGTCTCAAGAACACTGGTAATCATCTATTGCCTTTACAAAAAAAAATCGTTATAAATAAATTACAACAAAAGCTCAGCTAAAAGATTTAAAAAAAATATTATTAAAACAACCTTATTCAGATCAATTGTACTCTCGCGAATACTCTATTGAAAAATACAAGACAATTTTACACTCTCTAAAAGTAATGATATCAAAAGGTTTATGCCAAGTGCGAATGATTAATCATCTCAGTTTATACTTTTATATACTTTTATAAACATATGTGGTTTTGGCTATATAATATGTTTATAAATTAAATATATTATTAATATATTAGTAATATATTATTAAATAAAAAATAAAATAATTAGAGAAATACAATAAAGTTGAAAAAAAATTATAATAACTACAAGAAGCACTTGGCGTGTCTTTTTTATAGGCAAATGGGTTCTCTTATTTTAATGACTATCAAAATATTATATTGATTATAATCAGATCATAATATTTTTACTTTTTATAACTAAATTAAATAATAAGGAAATAAAAAAGGAAAGAAAAGAAAAGGAGAAGAAAAGAAAGAGAGAAAGGAGAGAATGTGCGAGAAGAAATGAAGAGGAGACAGAAAAAATGAAGATAAATGATAAGCTTAAACAATATGAATAAAGTAGGATGTGATTTTTCGTTCCTTATCAGTTCAGCTTAATCTACGGTGTGTTATTTGCTTTCTGTTTCTTTTTCTTTATCACTTTCTGACTCGAACTGATTATAATCAGTATAACATTTTGATAGTCATTAAAATAAGAGAACCTGTTTGCCTGTAAAAAAAAGGCACGTCAAATACTTTTTGAGTAAATTATTATAATTTTTTCAACTTTATTGTATTCCTCTAATTATTTTATTTTTTATTTAATAATATATTACTAATATATTAATAATATATTTAATTTATAAACATATTATATAGCCAAAACTACATATGTTTATGAAAATATATAAAAGTATATAAAAGTAAAAACTGAGATGATTATTCATTCGCATTTGGCGTAAATCTCTTGATATCATTATTTTTAGAGAGTATAAAATTGTCTTTTATTTTTCAATAGAGTATTCGCGAAAATACAATTAATCTGAATAAGATTGTAATAAGATTTTTAATAATATTTTTTTAAATATCTTTTAGCTGAGCTTTTGTTGTAATTTATTTATAACGATTTTTTTTGTAAAGACAAATAATGCTAAGACGCTTGGCTTTTTTTTATTACTTTCTTTTGAAAAAGTAATTTTGTTTTTATATCACCTTTTTTTATAAAATAATAATAATCACTCAAAACGAGTTTTTTGTTAATAACTTTATACATTGAACTTGGATATTGTAAATATTTAAGTGTACATAAAAAACAGATTCTTTAAATTTTAATTTTCAGAATAATTCATTTTTATAAAAAATGTCTCTGTCTCTGTCTTTTTCACTCTCTCTGTCTCCCTGTCTCCTTTTATCTCTCTCTCTCTCTCTCTCTCTCTCTCTCTCTCTCTCTCTCTCTCTCTCTCTCTC
>NW_022639536.1:262488-277475 GCF_010583005.1 Odontomachus brunneus
TCTCTCTCTCTCTCTCTCTCTCTCTCTCTCTCTCTCTCTCTCTCTCTCTTATTATTTTATTTACATTATCATATTTGTAGGATGGTCGTTTAATTGTAGGATAATTTGGATACAAAAATAGTGTCGAATGACCAGCGACGCTCGCCTCCTTTTTTCCTTCTTTTCCCCTCTCTCTACTCACGCCCGCCAACCTCCTATCTTCTTTGGGTCCCACGCCCTGGCGCATGCCCACAAATCATTCGTTCTTGCCCGAACATTAAAAGTAACTATGCATAAATCATATCGCATCCCACATTCGGCCATTCTGAACAATCATGCGCCTCGCATGACGCATTTGAACAACGTTTCTATTTTAAAAACTAAACCTAACTTTACTCTGTTTGATATCACAAAGTTTAACGCGCTTACTAATACTTAGTACAGATCTGTTTCTTAGTAATAACGTAAAACTTAAAAATATAGTCACTTATGGTTAACGATATTTCACGGTTTGATATATTCGGTACATGTGCGAGTGGGTCCTTCGTGTTCGCCTACTTTGACAACATCATAGGTATCATTGGGTTTAGCCTTTTCGATTTGGTACGGCCCCAAATATTTCGCTCGCAGCTTTCTCCCTGGACCCAACTGAGTGGACCCTTTATTACTACTAGTTCTCCGACGTCATATTTCCTTGCCGTCTTACGTCTAAGGTTATACGTTTACAATTTTCGGATTGCACTTTTCGGATCTGCTCCTTAGCTCGAGCTCTAAGGTGGTTACGCTCTTCCTCAAATTGTGATTGAAGTTCCTGCTCTACCATTTTTCGTAACTTTAAATCAATTTCATCAAACATCTTTACGCCAAATAGTAAATTAAAGGGAGTGAAATGTATGCTCCGATGATATGTTGAATTTAAGATTCGTTGTAATCTTCCAACATGCTTAAACCATTTGGTAGGATCCTCAATCGACAACTTGGAAAGTACAGGTATGATTGTTCTATTCAATCGTTCTATTTGGCCATTCGCTCTTGGTAATCCGGTAATAATCGTTAAGTGTTTCACATCCTCGGTTTCACAATATTCCCTAAATTCCTGGGAAGTGAAGGCTGTTCCCCTATCAGTCACGATTTGCTTCGGGTTTCCGAACACTTGTTTTTGCGAATCTAATTTACTAACAACCTCGCGCGTCGTGGTACTCTTAGTCGGATACAATCAAACGAATTTAGTAAAACTATCTATTACAGCAAGCATATGATTATAATTCTTATTAGTAGTCTAAAGGACCCAAAAAAAATCAATATGATATGTGTGTAATGGCGTATCAGGTTTTGGAATCGGATATAGGTACCCCTCTTGTTTGCCTTCTTTACGGTTCATCATTATACACGGCACACAACTGGCTATAGGTTGTTCAACTTTACCCTTTAAACCACGCATAAAATATTCTTGACGGATCAATTCTTCTGTTCGTCTAGCAGGAGTATGTCCTTTATCATGTATCGTCCGGATAATATCAGTTTCCAACGCTCTAGGTATGACAAGCAAATCTCGGCCGTCCTGAAATTTATAGAGTGTCACCGCTTACATAATAATTGTCGTAAGATTTATCTCTTGCAATCTCCATCAGTGCTTTGATTTCGTCGTCTTTTTCTTGTTGACTTTTAATTTGTGGAATAATTATATTTTTCGTTATCGTCATTATGGGATGTCTGCTTAAGGCGTCAACATGCCTCATACGCTTTCCTGTACTATGTTCTATATTATAATCAAAATCTTCTAGTGATAGGGCCCATCTAGCGATTAGTTAATTCTTTCTTACACATAGTACGTTGAAATGCTGCACAATCCATAACTATCTTAAATTGTATTCCTAACAAGTACACCCAGAATTTTTTAAGTGTTTCTACTATCGCCAATACTTCTACCTCGTAGCTAGTATAATTCTTTTCTTCCTTTTTAGTTTTTTACTCATATAATATACTGGGTATATCAAATTATCATCAGGTATTCGCTGTAACAAAATCGCTCCGTATCCATCTATGCTTGAGTCCGTATGTAATTCTGTTTCATGTTGGGGATGATATATCTTTAATACCGGTTTATTAACTAAAGTTGTTTTTAGTCGTAAAAACGCGTTTCTCGCTTCGTTATCGAAAACGTATTGTTGATCTTTCTGTAGCATATCAGTCAAGCATTTGGCGATTACTGAATACGAAGGTATAAATTTTCTAAAGTAACCCGATAAACCTAGGAAACTTTGAACATCTTTTAACCCTTTCAGCTCTGGGTAATCCATCACTGCTTTAATTTTTCCCGGTGAAGGATAGATCTTCCCTCCTTCGATTATGTGACCTAGAAATTCTATAGACCTTTTTATGAATTGACACTTTTTGAAATTTACCTGCAACCCGTAGTCACTAGCTATCTTGAATACTACTCACAACAGATCTAATGCTTCTTGTTCGTTTGCCGCTGGTATGATTAAATCGTCGATATAGAGTAATTCTACATGTTGTCTAATTAGATCCCAAAAAGCCGCGTTTATAAATCTTTGAAATACTCGTGGCGAATTGCATAGTCCGAAGGGAACTTTTAAAAACTGATACTGACCGCAGTGCGTAACAAATGATGTGTATTTCCGACTTTCTTTCTCTACTGATACATGAAAGAATCCGTTTCTTAGGTCTAATGTAGTAAACACGCGAGCATTTTCCAATTTGTCTAACAAATCTTCAATCAAGGGTAGAGGGTGTCCATCCTTTTCTATAATCCTATTTAACTTCCTAGCAATCAATGCACACACGCGGTGACCCATCTTTCTTTTTTACCACGACTACTGGACTGGCGTACTCAGAAGTGCATTCTTCTATTATACCCTTGTTGAGCCATTCGGCGATTTGCTTTTCAACTATCTCAAGTTCAGGTGCAGGCAACCGACGCGGTTTTTGATAAACTGGTTTTTCCTCTTTTGGGACGATACGCATACTCACTTTAGTTGTCTTGCACTTATTGGGTTGATATGACTTAACAACTGCTTTAACCTCCTCACAAATTGAAGGATTCGTACTCCCAATTTCCGGTGATGGTTCCTCGGCAACGTTAATTTGCGCTAGAAACCTAGTAGATGACTCTTTACTAATTGTTATTCCGTTCGAGTTAATAGTCATGTCTGATGTGGCTAAAATATCACTACCGATTATAACATTTGTGTTTGTAGCTTCATTTGGAGCAACGTGTATAGTACAAGGGAATTGTTCACTATCTATCTCAACAACTGTTTCAAAGCATCCTAAAGAACGTACTTCGTTTTTCCCGAAACCCGTCAGATAAATGATATCGCCCACTAACTTATTCGGTCTAACCTTATTATAAATATCTTCGCGCATCACGGTGACCTGGCTACCGGTCGATCAATGCGCTTAAACGCGTTCCGTTGACCATTATTTGTTTAGACATTCTACTCGTCGTTGGCAACGTGATCGTATTAATTACGGATATTCGTCTATCTGTCTTACCCTCATTTGCTGTGTCACATTGATTCGCCATATGTCCGAATTTTTGACATTTAAAGCACTTTTTACCTAATTCTCTTTTCTTACAGTCTTTAAATTTATGTCCTTTTGTTTCACAATTGTAACATCGCGTCTCGACATCTTGTTCCTTTTCGGTCTTCTTTACAGTGGTCGTCTTCCTGGTTCCTTCCATTTTTTTTTCCATGTGGTAGCTATTTCGAGTCATCTTTCCTCTTTCCGCGTTCTTCTTGCGTATAGTTTCATACACTCTCAGCTTCTCTTTAAAATCCGCTAGCTTCTTCATTCCACCAGAAGAGCACTAATTTATTTTGTATGTCGTCAGTAATGCCATCAATTATATATTGAATGAGCGCTTCTGATTCAATTTTACCTCGAGTCGCTAACTCTTTCATTACATAGTAATATTCCTGAAGCGTTTCTTCTTTTCTCAGCTTTCTCTTAACCAACATGTCGTGGATTTGCGCGCTATTTATTTTATCGGCGAATTCGTCTTGAAGGATTGTCTTTAGTTTCTTCCACGTTTTGATAACACTTTCACTTTCAACAAGCATCTTGGCTGGTCCTGACAATGATTTTTTTGCAAAGACCACCCTCTGTAACTCTGTCCAATCAAATAATTCTGCCGTATCTTCAAAATAGGATATTCACCTTTCCACTGGATATGCATCTTTACCACTAAAGGTTTTAATTGAATCTTCTACCTCCCGGTACGTCATTGCAAATTTCATGCGTGCTTGACCGCCTTCTCTAACTGGACGTCTTTCCACATTTTCACCTTCTTCTTCACCATTTCCTGCTGTGTCAGCTTCGCCATTCTTCTCGTCGTCTTCTCCTTCGGTATCATCTTCATCATGCGTCGATACAAGTGTGTTCAGGTCCATTAACCTATTTAGAAGCCTTACAATTATTTCCTCTTTAGCACCATCGTATTCTAGACCAAGAATATGGCAACACGATATCAAATCACCAATTGTGAGTCCTTGTCCGAATTCCAATTTACTCACGTATTCAGGTGTATCCTTTCGGAACATGAACCCTAAAAAATCTCTAAGACGTTGTTTATTTTTTCGGTCACCTTCTTTTCCAAAAATAAATTTGTGCAACGCCGTAGTAGCAGCAGTCGACGCTGTGCGTATCTTCTGTTTGACAGTCTCGACTTGTGCGAGGTTCTCCATGTTACCGTTTCGATGTCGGTATACCCTCTTGCAATCCTACGCCCAATGCCGTCGCAGATGTCGTCTCTAATCTTGTAATCACTCTTTCGATGTCGTCACTAGTCGCGCAGTTACATTTTCGATGTCGTCGCCAATCTTACAATCGCACCTCCGATGCTCACGAAATGATCTCGAATCGATACACTTTTCTGAGATGTATAAAAAAATCACTTTTGTCCCTTCTCTACGTCTTTCGTCTTTCTCTGTTTTGTTCGTCCCTTTCGGCGTCGTTTGTCTTTCTTGGCGTCGTTCGTCTTCCTCGACGTCGTTCGTCTTCCTCGGCGTCGTTCGTGTTTCTTAGCGTCGTTCATCTTTCTCGGCGTCGTCTTTCTTTACGTCTTTCGTCTTTCTTCTCGTCACTTCCTCGCTGATCCACGCACTATATCCTGGCTGAGCCCCCAAATTGTAGGATGGTCGTTTAATTGTAGGATAATTCGGATACAAAAATAGTGTCGAATGACCAGCGACGCTCGCCTCCTCTTTTCCTTCTCCTCTCCTCTCTCTACTCACGCCCGTCAACCTCCTATCTTCTTTGGGTCCCACGCCCTGGCGCATGCCCACAAATCATTCGTTCTTGCCCGGACATTAAAAGTAACTATGCATAAATCATATCGCATCCTACATATTTAATTTTATTATATTTTATTATTTATTATTTATTATTTATTAATTTATTATTTTATTATTTATATTCCGACGTCTATACAGCCTACTTAATTTAATAAATTACGAGTCGGTAAATTGGTAATCGTAATATATATCTCCTTTTTTCTTTTTCATCTTTTTATTCTCACCGTATTTATTTTTCTTACTGTTTTTCTTCTAATAGTTCAATATTTACTGCATACTCTCTTTCTCTGTTTCTCCCGCTTCCCCTCTCTCCCCTTCCTCTCTCTCCCTCACACACACACACACACACACACACACACACACACACACACACACACACACACACACACACACACACACACACGCACACGCGCTAACGCACACGCACACGCACGCACGCACGCACGCACGCACGCACGCACGCACGCACGCACGCACGCACGCACACATATACACACACACACACACACACACACACAGTCTCTCCCTTTCTCTCTTTACAACACTGTCACTTCCTTTCTCTCTAATAATGAAATGTAACGTAACAACGTACTTTTCTTATGAATAACGAGTAATAATATTGAATTACTTTTAAAAAGTAACCTTTCCTATTTACTCTATATACTATCTTGCATCTCTCTATTTTCTATCTTCTTGCTTTGTTTCTATTTTCTCTTACTTATCATCTCACTGTCTGTGTAATATCGTCTCTCCTTATATTTTCTCTTTTTCTTCTCATTGTTTCTATTCTTTCTTTCTTTCTTTTTTTCTTCTTGCCTTGTTTAAAAATAATGAAATTACATACAATATAAAATATATCCTAGTTCTATATCCTTATAAATTATCCTATATTATGTAAAGCAATATTTATTTATTATCGCAACAGACAAAAAAATTATTTACTTATTTATTATCTGTCCTTTTATTTATGCATTCTCTTACTCATTCATATATTCCTTTTGTCTTTCCATCTCGCTTTCTTATGGTTTTTTTTACCGTCTTATCATTTATCTTCATTTTTTCTGTCTCCTCTTCATTTCTTCTCGCACATTCTCTCCTTTCTCTTTCTTTTCTTCTCCTTTTCTTTCCTTCCTCTTTTATCTCCTTATTATTTAATTTAGCTATAAAAAATAAGAACGACACAAAGTATTCAAGTAATTGTAACAACGTACTTTGTTTATAAATAACGAGTAATAATAATGAATTACTCTTTGCAACGGTGTATTTCATTTTTTAAAAATGTCAAATTTTTTACTCCTCACCCCTCTACTCGTTTGCTTCACGTAATTTTTAAGTTTTTGTAAGGGTGAAAATTGTAGAGCATTGAATACAAAATCGAGCCATATATAATAGTAAAAGTTGGTCTCGCTTTAATCGTTGGGAAACGATATATCTATCTAGCGCCTATAGCACGATGTTATCACGTCGTTTTCCAACAATTAAAGCGAGACCAATTTTTACTATTATATATGGATAGATTTAGTATTAAATGTTCTACAATTTTGGTTCTTACAAATACTTAAAAATTTTGCAAAGGTAACGAGTGCAGGGAGGGGGGGGGGCAGTAAAAAATTTGACATTGAAAAAATGAAATACACTGTTGCAAAGAGTATTAAATGCTGTAAAACTTTTGTAGGAAACATTTTTTCATATACCTCGTATTTTAGGAATTATTCCATGAAAATAAAAAAGTTAATTTTTTTCAAAGGGCTGTTTTAACCCCTAAATCTCGAGATAAGTCTCTTACTTTTTGATGTTTTACAACATATCCAAAACGCATAAAAATCGGTGATGGATAGTTCTGTCATGTCCCTTGTGAGTGTTTTTTATTATCCCCATATGAGAAACCGAAGCACTAATTATAATTTTCTTATAATATTATTTAGTACAACCACAAAAGTAAACTATCTATAGTTCTAATATTTCATATAATAAAAGATAAGTTAGAGATATATACATAAAATATGTTTACATAGGTGTTGACATTATAAAACATTACAATTTAAAAATTATTTAAAGAAACATTTTTAAAACGTTAAAAATAATGGGACAAGTTCTCTTGTTTTCATTAAAAAGATGTTTTTTCAACGTTTTTTAATATTTGGAAAAATGTTTTGATTTTTAATATGTAATAAACGTTTATTTTAACATATAGAAAATATCTTTTAAATGTTAAATGTTAACATTTAGAAAAACGTTTTTAAATGTTAAAATAAATGTTTATTAAACATTAAAAAACAACATTTTTCCAAACGTTAAAAAACATTATTTTAATAAAAAAGAGAACTTATCCCATTATTTTTAACGTTTTAAAAATATCTTTTCAAATGTTTTTTAAATGTTTTTTTTTAAATATTGTTTGTTCATTGAGTAACAAAAATAACTACCCAATAAACAAGAAATAATTAATACGACGTTACTACAATGATATTCAAAAACCTGTAATATTGTTAAACATGTAGTGTTTAATATTGTATCAAACATCATTATGAATATACTTTGACCGCGATTTGGAAGTTTCAATAATGTTGAAATAGGGTTGCCATAACGTTTTAATCGTCAGAAATATTTTTAAGATGTTGTATTGATCTCAAATAAATGTTAAAGTAACATTTGAAAAATATATTTTTTGTAATGTTTTCAAAACGTTTAAACAACATTCAGAAAAATTATATCGCAAAATAATATGTGAAAAATATAAATGCAATATTATTAAAAAATGTCCAAACGATGCACATAAAGTCAATGTTTCTAAACTTTAATTTAATGTTCCTTGCTTATTGGGTAGTAAATAAGTGAAAAATATTATATTATATTTATAATATTTTTTAAATATTGCTGTAATATTGCTAAAGTAATATTTTAAATTAATCCCTCATAGCATAAGATCTTGAAGGAATATCTTAGGGACTTGTGTGGACATTTAGAAGTCCTCGGAGTATTTTTAAGATATTCTAAAGACTTATGCGGACATTTAGCAATCCTCTGGATCTTTGGGACATCTTTTAAATTTTGTGCTATGTGGTTGCAATGTCTCTGCAACATTATACTGTAATATGCAATGTTGCAATATTTTTATTATATGAAAATATATTTATAAAAATAGCAAACTTATCCTTTTATTCGAAAAAGAAATTCGTCTGTAACATAGTAAATTAAACGTTATCATAATTGTCATTTTGTAAAGTCATTTTGACGTCTTAAAACATGACGTTAAATACACATCCTTAAAAGACAAATGACGTTACTGACAAGGGGAGGACAAGGTGACTCACCCTGGAATTTTGACCCCAATTTTTTTAATTATTCTGGAGATGAAAAAAAAGATACGTGTCCCAGCGTTTGATAGAATAGGCCTTAGTTTCGGAGTAATAAATTTGTGAAAATTGGCCATATCCGAAGCGCACCGCGGCGCGCTATATAAGCCTTCTCGGTAACTATACTTCCAACCAGTGCAGTTGGCTTCGTGAGTTCCCTTACGAAAAAATATTATAAGGAAACTATTGGGAAATTACTGATTGATGAAAATACTACTGTTTCAACTATTGAAAAATTATATCAAAACTGTTTGTAAAATTAGTGAATAAGTTTCTTAATAATGCTATAATAATTACGCAATAATTTTTCAATACTTTTCAATAGTTTTTCAATAATATTTCAGCAATTTTCCTATACTGTTCTCAACAGTTTTTTCATTAATATTTTTCCGTAAGGGTTAGGTGCTTGCTTCATAATTCGTAAGATTCAAGTTCGCTCACGGAGGTGAACAATAATTTTTTTTTTAATGAGCGTTTTTATTTATTTTTATTTATTTTGATGATATTGATATAGTATGCAAATTTTTGAAATAGAAAATTTAATTTAATATCACATTCTACACATTAATTTAAATTTAATTTTAAAAGAATTTTAATTCAAGTAATAATTAAAAAAAAAATAAATAAGTAATAATAATAATAATGTATAAGTTATTTATATAATGGATAACATATAAAGGCAACGTATCTAAATTTTCAAATTGTTTAAATTTAAAATTTAATTGGAAATAATATTAATAGTATTTTAAATTTCTAGTTTTTAAAATAATTAATCGTAGAAGAAGAAGAATAAACAAACATCTGAAATGTGAATGGAAATATTTTTATTACAAAATTTAATTATTTAAGTATTGCGGATTTATTACAAAATTATATTATTTCGATGCGGAACAATTACTTGGATGATAAACATCATAAAAAAACATTTAAAGCATATAAATTTTCTCCAGTTTGCACAATGAATAAATGAAGGAGTATCACATACACATTTATTTTTCCGTAAGTCCGGGGGGAAACATATTGACGTTTCGAAACACATTTCTTTCAGGAATTAATTTCGATGAAAACAAAACGTATTTGATCATATCTGTAAAAGCTCCCGATGATAATTGTAAATGAATTAAAGAATGAATCTTTATTGCTTCTTCTCGCGAAGAGAGCTGTTTTGTTGTAAAACTTCGACAGAATTTTGGATTCTTCGGATGAAGTTTTTCACTTGTCGAAAAAAGCACACATCGCATGGTTGGCAGTACGGCGTGCAATGAGGTGAAATAATTTCCACTGTTGAACTACAATTTCCGTCGTCGGTAAAAACACTATTAAAATGTGCTGGATCTGTTTGCCCTCCCCACGAGTCCAAGATGAGCAGGAATTTGTTGTCGTTGCATAATGTTTACGACGAATTGATTAAAGTGATCTTTTGTTAATTTACCTGATTTCGAGGTAGTGACGTGTATATTGCCATAGCATTCCGATAACTTGTCGATTGCAGCCGAGACACGAGGACCAAACACCTCTTTCGGCTCTTGCATGTACAGGAACACTTTTGGTAGCAGTTTTCCCGAGGCAGTTATCGCATACTGTGCCGTATAACTGTGGGTGATTTTGTTGAAATCTCCGAGAAAAACTTCAGTGTTTTTTTCAACTTTAGTAGATAAAATTCTTCGCACATCGACTCGATACTCACAGCCGGTTTGGTCAGAGTTGATTGCATAATCTCTGTCAAATTTTAAAATTTGCCTAGCTATGCGCTTTTAAAATTTTTCTGCTTCTTTTAATATATTTGGAATATCCAAAGCATTTTTCGATTTAATATATCGCGTGACTTTCCTTTGTCGAATCTGAAAGGTCTGTTTAAATCTAACTGCCCATATGTGAGACGCTACAAAATTAAGGCTTTCAAATTGTACCGCTGCTTGGGAAGCCCATTGTTGCAGCATCCGCCTTGTCACTGGTTTTTTCTGTTCCCTGGCTTCGCGAAAACGATCAATGGTCCATTTGTTAATAGCCTCGTATTTTTCTTTAATGCCACCACCTTGCTCGATTTCTGCACGCTATTGTTTCAAATAACTTTTACGTTGAAGAGCACTTCCCTCACATTTATGAATTGTTTGTATACTCCATTTTGGGTGTTCTCTTACCATATTCTGAATTTTTATCTTTGTTTCCAATGGTATGTAACCAGCAATATTACGCTCCTTGCATTGCGGCCCATATTCTTTCTCGGATTCTGATTGTGAAGCAATGGACGTACTAGACGAACAAGTGGAAACAGTTTTCTCCGGTGATGAATCAGTTCGCGGTTCTTCTTCTTCACGTTCTTGCAAAGTTTCTTTCTCTAGCAAAAAGGGCATAGTCGTAGAAATCAAAATTTTTGAGAACCTCGATGATGGCTTCGGTCATTTTTTTTCCCCAGAAGTTTTGCTTTTAAACTTTTCACAACTTCACTTAGAGATCCTTCAGCGATTTTTAAGGACTCTAACATTTCACAACAAACTTTTAAACCGTCTGTAATGTCTTGTTTAATATAAGATGCCATAAATGGATGGTCCTCTTGTCCAATATCAGAGTCGATCATCGCTCCACTTGTTGATGGTTGAAAAATATTTTCTTTTTCTGCCATTGTTACAACTTTTCACGTCGAGAACTTTTCCGATCGAGAAATATCTGCGCATGTAGCTGCGGCTATTTGCAAGGGCAGACTGGCTAGGGCAGATGCCAACAGATCTCCCCCCCATCACCTAACTATAATCGTAACTTTTTAAAAGTTTTTATTGTTGCTCTACCTAAAGGTGCAGTTACATGCAAACGTCGAGCGTCGAGTTGTGCAGAGGTTATTGCGCAGCTTCTTGACACTAAAGGCATAGACGCACTTACATGGGCGCGTCGAGCGTCGAGCGTCAAGGCCAATTTCATTGAGGCAATATTCCGATATTCATTACCAATACTGAAAATCTATAGTTAATGTTCCATATATAGAATATTGGAATATATCTTTTATAAATTTTCAATTATTACATATTAAAAAATTTTTGTACATCAAACATAATCTCCCTTATTTACAACATAACCTCCTTTATTTACCCTTGTAGCGTCAAGAAGCTGAAATCTGCAAGTCCAGATTCCAGCGTCAAGAAGCTGCACAATAACATTCTGCGCAACTCGATGCTCGACGCTTGCATATAAATGCACCTTAATAGTCGTCACTACGTAACGGGGACTCACGATGACAAAACATGAAAAAATTTCGGCTTTATAATTGACTACATACCTGCAAGGGAATTAAAAACCTCTCGTTTATTTACCATTATGTATCCGCTTTTTTAAATTCGGTTTTAAATTTAAACAATTTAAAAATTTAGATACGTTACCTTCATATGTTATCCATTACACACAAATAACTTATATATTATTATTATTAGTTATTTATTATTTCAAATATTATTACTTGAATTAAAATTATTTTAAAATTAAATTTAAATTAATGTTTAGAATGTGAAATTAAATTAAATTTTCTATTTCAAAAATTTGCATACTATATCAATATCATCAAAATAAATAAAAATAAATGAAAACATTCATTAAAAAAAAATTATTGCTCACCTCCGTGAGCAAACTTGGATCTTACGAATTATGAAGTAAGCATCTAACTCACGAAGCCAACTGCACTGGTTGGAAGTACAGTTACCGGAAAGGTTCATATCCCCTTCGTGCCGCCACCTTAGCGTGGTGGAGGGGTACCGGCGATCCGATGAAGGCTCGGCGGCAATACCTTTCGGCTTCGGCCGGAGGGGAGGCCCTTACCTGAGGATCGCTGGCGAACGGCGGCAATGAGGAAGAAAAATCTCCACAGAAAACCGGACGGCAGTGGGCTGCAGTCCAGCGGTTGCTAGAGGAGGTCGTAAGACCCTCCACTGCAGGGGAGCTCAGCAACTCCCACAGGGCCGATGGGCCCAATTGCAGGTAGGGGTTGGCGGCCCTGACTTCAATCGCCCGGCTGGCTGGGGCCGTTAAGGGGAACTTGCTCCGCCATCAGCCTTGGTGGGGTCTGGGGTTGGGGGGACCTCTGTTCCGCGACGGGTAGTCTCCCGTCGCGGGGGAGGAAAAGGTGGCATGAGTAGGCATTGCACGTCGGTGCTCCGGCAGCTGAAAGTGTGGGACACCCTCGATCCGTCCCTACTTGGGCCTAGGCCTGGGTAGGGTGGGGAGAGGAACCCACACTCAGGATCGCACGTCGAGAGCTACAACCCGGGGGGTTGAGGGGTGTGCGGACCGCTCGGACATATTCCGAGGTCGGGGTCGCGCACCCTGGGAGGACCGTCCGTCGGAACCACCCAGAGCTTCTCTGGGCCAACGGGACGGGAGGTGGAGTCTCAGAGACAGGTATATTGGCTTTCCCCACTCAGGTGGGGAGGGGGGGTGCCGCATCCCGGCAACCCTGTGACTCCCCCTGGTCACGGCCGCGCACTGTGGCATGACCGGCCGCGTAGGGCCCCCCCGTGTGGGCAGCTGCGCACGGGGAGCATTAAGGGTCTGCGTGGTACTTTCCAGGACCCCTACAGCGCAGGTGTGACTAACGTCGAACCTGTATATATCGTAAGCCCCTGGAGGTCGTTATGTCATGTCTATGACGTACCTCTGAGGGAGCGAGGGCCTTGGCTTAACTGCCTGGGCTGCGAGAATTGGGACCTCTATAAAAAAAAACCCCCCTAATCCCAAGTTTCTGGGCCGCGGCGAGGGGATGGATGGCCAGCAGGTTAGCTCGGTCGTTAGCTGTCCACTCCGGGGCACCAGGCGAACCCCGGGTGTACAAATCGCCCGAACCCCAGGCGAGGAGGCACCGCCTGGGGCGTTTATATTTCCTCCCGCAGATCAAGCCTGCCCTGTAAGTCTACGGGTGAGAAGGGGTGCGCAATACAAAAATGAGCACACCATTTTTTAAAACAACGGAGGGAGAGGGAGAGGAGGAGGCATACGCCTCTATATCAAGTGGGCGCACCACGCCCGCGGCCGAGCCGAACACCCGCTCGGCGAGGAGGACGCAGACGGCCGAGGAAATAGCTCGGGCCGTCATAGCAGCTCACGAGGCCGATACCAGCCTTGAACAGGAGGAGACGGGGGCAAAGAGTCCCCCCGAAAAAACGGAGGGACCTGCGGGGCCACCACCGGTCTCGGCATGTCCACATAGGAGGAAAGAGCGGCCGGCCGATGGGCCCTCCCGCTCAAGGTCGCGCACATCAGCGGCACGGACGGAGGGAGCATCGGCACACGCCGATCAGGAGGGCGGCCTCGGCGTGGGGGGCAGCGACGGCGACATTAGTTTGCGGTCGACGTCTCCCGCGCTGAGGTTTGCCAAAAAGGACGGACAGGGGCGGCGTGCCGTGTACTCTCGCGAGGGAGACTATACGGCGACCGCTCTCGCCCACCGAAGGCGCGAGAAAGAGGCCGACGCTGTGGCCAGCGCGGAGGATATTCTGGATTCCTCCATGCGGCCACAGTCCCAGAGGGCCCTACGTGTTCAAGAAGAAGAAGGGAGGATCCTCCGCGACTTGTGATCCAAACAGACCGCAGAGGTCTCGTCGATGGCCCATCGATCGGATCAGGAAGGTCGCGGAGCGGTCAAAAATATGAAGGGGACACTCAAAGGGATCCTCTGGGACGCATCGGCCACAATGTGCAGCCTCGCTCTGGTCCAAAGGGCCGCAATCACCAATGGCTCTGGACCGAGCGAGGCTGCTCGGGAAGAGCAGGCGGCGACCTCGGCCGAGATGGGGCGCCTCACGACTCTGCTTCGGATCGAGATCGACCGCCTGAAGAAGGAATTAGAGGGGGCCAGGACATCCGGCCCCCTAGTCCGATCCCATGAGAAGGACTCCACCCCCGGAGCCCACATGGAGGTCGAGCCGCAGGGGTCGACGGGCTTGACTGCTCGGCGGAGGGGTCCCAGTAACAGGGACTCCTCCGCTGAGAGGAAAAGGAAGAGGGCGGTACAGGAACGATGAATCACTGTCCTCTTCCTCGCCGCTGCCTCCTAGCAGGAGGAGAGTGGCGGTAATCCACTCCTCCTCTACGGAAGAGATGGAGGTGGTGCCGGCGGGCAGGGGCATCCAGCCTCTGCGCGCCACGCCGAAGGAGGAGAAGATAGGGAGAGTGTGCAGGGGGGAGATGGCGAGAGACATCGCCAAGGGGAAGCTTCCCTCTGGCGAGCCCCCCCTTGCGGGCGCGTAAAACAAAGCGCCCAGATCTCTTCCCCACCGGCAAGGCTCCCTCGGAGAGGTGGGAGAGCACGACGGCGGCGTTTGGGGAGGGGGGGGGGGGGGGGGGACCCCCC
>NW_022639536.1:277821-279434 GCF_010583005.1 Odontomachus brunneus
TTGGGGGGGGGGGGGGGGGGCGTGGACCCCCCAGCGCCGCAAAAAGACGGCTGCAGATAAGCGGCCGGGCCGCTCGGGGGTAGCAAACAGGTGGAGGGCGGCGAGGTGCCGCCCATGCCCCAAAATCCGGCCTCCGAGAGGCGTTTGTGGCAAGGCGGGCAGCTAGAGGCCCTGGTGGAGGCCCTGGTTCCCCGCACCTTGGAGGCCGTGCGGGCCGCCTTTCCTGGAGCGCACGGGCAGCAGTCGGCGCGGCCACGGGATGCCTCCCGAGAGGGAGCAGGTGTCGATCAGTGCGGGGGTTGGGGGACGTCAAGCGCTACCTGCTCCCCCGCAGCCTACCTGGTCCTCTCCTTCCGCGACCTCCGCATCCGACGCAGGGTAGCGGGGGAAGCGGAGGAAAAGGAAGAAGAGGAAAAAGGAGAGCGGCGGTGGCGGTGACCGGCAACCGATGGCGGAGCCGGTCGTCCACTGCTGTTCTTGCGGGAGAGGCGCCCCCCCCCTCTGGACCGCGAGGACCCCCAATCCCCCCTCCTCCTGCCGCCGGACCCGATACATGCCGCCGGCCCAGGGGGTGGGGGCAGGGAAAGAAAAAGGAAGGCGGGGGGCAAACAGACCCCCCCCCAAAGTCGCGGCCCCAGCAGGGAGCCGCGGCTAAAGGGGGCGGCCAAAGGGGAGCGAGGTTTCTCCAAGTGGGGGAGGGCGGGAAACCCGCCCTTCCCAAGGCCCCGCGCGCCGCCGTCTTAACCGTGAGTTGCCAAAATGGCAGCTATGCTGGCGGCCGAGGGGTCACATCAACCTTAGGGAGCTCGGGATCGGAGAGATCCGCACGAGGAGAACGGCAACAGGCGCCCTCCTTTTGGAGATCTCCAGTCCCGAGGGACAGGCTAGGGCGGATGCCCTGGCCGGAAGGATGTCGGCCCTCTTCACCGACAACCAGGATGTGCGAATAGCACGCCCGGTGAAGAGGGCCGTCATACGGGTCCGGAATCTCGACGAGTCGGTCGCGGTTGAAGACGTGGTCTCTGCCGCAGCCGCCGTCGGGGACTGCGGACCCGATGAGATCAGGGCCGGGGCGATTCGCCATGGGGCGGACCGGATGGGGACATTGTGGCTACAGTGTCCCCTGATGGCCGCCAAGAAGATCGTGGACGGAGGACGCCTCAGGGTGGGGTGGTCCTCCGTCCGCGTGGAGGCCCTCACAAAACATCCCCTCCAGTGTTTTAAGTGCCTGGAGTGGGGCCATGCGAGGGCCTCCTGCCGCAGCAAGGTATACCATCTATCTATATTACCAGTTTAGTGGGTAGGCCCCTTCCGGAAGGTTAGTTCCGGGGGGGATAGTCCCACATTACCCCTGGGAAAGTCCCGTCTTTCCCGGGAATGTGCGTAAAGCATTTCCTCTGCCTAAACAAAAAAAAGGGGAAGACTCATATAGCGCGCCGCGGTGCGCTTCGGATATGGCCAATTTTCACAAAGGACTCCGCACAAAACTTATGAAAAATGGTATTCGGTCAAATTGGCTGAAATTTCACTATGTTATAGTTTTCGCCATGCTGATAAAAAGTTATCATTGCACCAAGTCCCAAAAGTCAATATTTCCCAAGATATGAAGTGTC
>NW_022639536.1:279444-279652 GCF_010583005.1 Odontomachus brunneus
AGTCGCTGAAGAAGCGATACCTCGCGCTAAAAAGTGCGCCTCGCTGAAGAAGCGATACCTCGCGCTGAGGAAGTGCGCCTCGCTGAAGAAGCGATACTCCGCGCTGAAAAGCGTGTCCGCTGAAGAAGCGGCAAAAAGGCCACCGACGCCGAAGAGGCGTCCATCACCCCACTACGACGGAGAAGGGGCAGGCGGCCAGCTCCTCGGC
>NW_022639536.1:279662-285658 GCF_010583005.1 Odontomachus brunneus
GCTGATAAAAAGTTATCATTGCACCAAGTCCCAAAAGTCAATATTTCCCAAGATATGAAGTGTCAAAGTAGTGAAATATGGTAATTCGTGGTAGTAAGACGTATGTTATAAGTATAAGTGATATATTGATATTTATTCACGAAATAAATAAAAATCGATTTTTACATATATATGTAACATTTAGTTCCGCAATATATATGTATATGTATATATATCCGCAATGTATATGTATATGTATATGTATATACAGGGTGGGACAAAAGTATCGGACCGGTGAAATATCTCTAAAAATATAAGTTTTACAAAAAACTGTATCAGATTTTAAAAAGATCTATTGTATTTACTGATTTTAGCAGATTGATCTTGAGTGGCGTTGCCAAGGTCAAAAATCAGTCCTCCTGGGCAGGGGGGTTGAACCTCCCCATTGCTGGCCCGGGAGGATATTGAAGAGGAGACGGCCGGGCTTGGGGAGGTCATGGAGACAGCCTGTGACTCCTCCATGCCCCGAGCTCGGTCCACCCCCCGCCGCGCCGCTTATTGATGGTGCGAGGAAGTGGCGGAGCTACGTGGGTCCGTCATCCTCCTCCGTCGACGCGTGCAGAGCATGCGTGCGGTGCGGCGGGAGGGATTGGAATGGGAGCTGGCGCACAGGTCTTTTCGAGCCGCGCGGAGAGACCTGCGCAAAGCCGTAGTCAGGGCCAAGACCCAGGCATGGCAGCGGTTGCTCAAGAAGCTCGATAGGGATCCGTGAGGGCGCCCATACAGAATTGTTCTTGGACGCTTGAGGACATGGGCGCCCCTAGAGGAGCCACAGAGGACCTAGACCCCCAGGCGCTCGATAATGTCGTGGAGGCCCTCTTTCCTACGGCGGGGCCAGAGCCCCTGCCGTACGAGGGCCCCCCACCTGGATGGGAGAGGCGCCTGGAGGTCACTGAGCAGGAGCTCGCAATCGCTGCCAAAAGGCTCGGGGGCAAATCTAAAGCCCCTGGGCCGGATGGTGTGCCTGGCAGGGCATGGGCCTTGGCCCTGAAGGAGCTGAGCCCCCGCCTGAGGCGGCTGTTTACGGACTGCCTTAGAGCGGGGCCTTTCCCAGTCGATAGTAGAGGGCCCGTCTGGTCCTCCTACCCAAGGAGGGCCGACCAGCGGGGGCCCCGTCCGCTAACAGGCCGATTTGCCTGTTGGACGAGGTGAGCAAGCTCTTTGAGAGAGTGATCGTCGCCCGCCTTGTCCATCACCTCTTCCGGGATGGTCCCGACCTATCTGATGGACAGTACGGGTTCCGCAGGGGCCGCTCAACAGTGGATGCGATCCTGAGAGTGCGGTCCCTTGCGGAACAACAGGTGGCGGAGGGGGGGGTGGCGTTGGTGGTGTCGCTAGACATCTCCAACGCCTTTAATTCCCTCCCCTGGGACCAGGTAGAGGCGGCAATGCGCTATCATCGTTTCCCGCCCTACCTGGTCCACATTATACAGGACTATTTCCGGGAGAGGAAATTGGAGTTCAGCAACGCTGCTGGATTCCATTGCGGACGGGGAATGTACTGCGGGGTTCCACAGGGGTCGGTACTTGGACCCCTACTTTGAAACCTCGCGTACGACTGCGTCTTAAGAACGGCCCTCCCTCCCGCCTGCACCATGGTCTGCTACGCAGACGACACCCTGGTGCTGGCGAGAGGCATCGACTGGGAGGAGGCTACGGCTATAGGCAATACAGCCGGAGCGTGTGCAGTGCGCTCAATACGGCAGCTGGGTCTACGGGTGGCCCCCGAAAAGACCGAGTGTATGTTCGTGTACGATCGGTCAGCGGGGGTGCCCCCTAGGTCCAGCATTATGGTAGAGTCAACCCACGTGGAAGTGACCCCAGGCATCAAATATCTGGGGCTCCACCTGGATGGCCAATGGGACTTCACCTCTCATTTTGAGAGGTTGAGTCCCAAGTTGGAGAGAGTAGTGGCAGCACTGTGCAGTCTCCTCCCCAACATCGGTGGTCCGAACAATCGGGTTCGCAGGCTGTATGCGAACACCGTCTCGTCCATCGCCCTTTATGGGGTGCCAGTCTGGGCGAGAGAGGCGGGGGCCAAGCGGCGCATCATTTCAATCTTGCATGGTGCGCAGCGACTAATGGCCACCCCGCCTCGTGAAGGCGTATAGGATGGTGTCGCATGCAGCCGTCACGGCCCTGACTGGCATAATACCGGCGGAGCTCCTAGCGCAACTGTACGCAGAGACCTACTACAAGGTTGCGGAGCTCCGCCGGCGAGAGGGTGACCACCTGGTCACGGTTGGGGACGTCAAGAGGATACGCGACTCGGCCCGGCGTAAGGCCCTCCGGCGATGGCAAAGATCGCTGGGAGCCCCGAACACGCCGGGAGTCCGGACCATTGCGGCCATCCGCCCCTGCCTGCCGGAGTGGGTGGGCAGGGCACATGGCCGGTTATCATACCACATGACGCAAGTATTGACCGGGCAATGCTGCTTCGGTCAATACCTGTGTAGAATAGGTAAAGAGCGCACGGCACAGTGCCACCACTGCGCGGCTAGTGAGGACTCTGCGCAGTACACGCTACAGGAGTGCCCAGCGTGGACTCAGAAACGCGGAGTCCTCACTACAGTGGTCGGCCAGGATCTCCGGCTCCCGAGCATCGTGCCAAAGATGCTCGAGAGCCGGGAAGCATGGGAGGCGGTGGCCTCCTTCTGTTATGACGTTATGTCGCAGAAGGAGGCCGCCGAACGCGTGAGAAAGGAAGAGGTGGTGGTCGCACCTCCCCCCTCTCCCCCCTCTTCCCCTGCCCCGTCGGTGGAGGACGGGCGGGGGAGTGGGGAGGAGGAGGAGGAAGAGGTACCCCCTCCTCGAGTACTGAGGCCGAGGAGGAGTAGGCGATTGAGGACCCACCAGCTCCCCCTACTCCGTTTGGGGGGAGCTGGTGGAGTCAGATGAGAGTGAGCCGAGCGGTGCTCGCCTCCGGGAGGTTCTGAGGGGTAACCACTTCCCCACTCTCGGGGGTGGCACCGTTGAGGAGGGCCGAAAGGCCCTAATATCGTGCCCCGGCTTTAGCCCGGACACGAGGGCGGGTGCGGTTAGTGCGCCTGCCCGGTCCACCCATTGCAAAGGGCGGCCCTAGCGGGCTCCCCCCTCGGGGGAGGAGGTGGTCGGCCGTTTATGGCGGACCTGACTTCCCCGAAGGTTGGGGACAGCGGAGGGGGTCGGGAGCGGGCAGGTAATCCTGTTCCCGGCCCATCCCAATCTCTCGACTCGGAGAGAAGGGCTGCGAGGAGGAAGGTGTCCCCTCCTCGCAGCCGATAAGGAATATAAAAGCGCCGGCCTACTAGGCCGGCGCGGGAAGAAGCGCGCAAGCGCGAAGGCGCCGAGGGCCCCCTGAAGAATACTGGAAAGTGTACCGGGGGGTCCGGGGGGAATAATGGCGCACGTGATGGACATCCGCAGGGGTTTTAGTAGGTATACCCCCCCTTATTTAGGGGGAGGGAGTCCCACATACTCCCGGAGGCTTACCCGAGCCTCCGGGGGATGCGTAACGCATTTCCCCTAGGTTATAAAAAAAAAGGTAAAAAATCAGTTGTTTTCACGGCTACTTACAATCAGTTGTTTTTACGGCTACTCACAATCAGTTTTTTTCACAGTTACTCAAAAGCAGTTGTTTTCACAGCTACTCACAATCAGTTGTTTTCACAGCTACTTACAATCAAAATAAAGTGACATTTCTGTTAGTATAAAATGGCAAACCAAAATCCTTTTTGTTACATCTGTAATGGAAGATTTCCTTTAAAAACAATGACTCGTATTAATGGAGAAGAAAATGCTGGTAAACTAGAAATAGCTATTCATAGACGAAATGCTTTTAATTTGCCTCCTTTGGATGTAACTAATCGTACACAACTATGCCTTAATTGCAATCGGTCAATTCTTGAAGAGATAAGAGTTGTTGAACAAGATCCTGGCTGCTTGATATTAAATGTTATAACCCAAACTAACAACGGTACCTGTCTCATTTGTAATGCCCAGTGTGGCGGATCGATATAGATCCGCACACACACAAGCGCGTTGCCGCTAGCCGAGCCGCCGCCGCTCGCCGAGCCGCCGCACAGCCGCGAGAGCCTCCGCGCGACGCCGTTCGGTGGCGCATTCGCGGGGGGGTTTTCTCGCGAGAAAATCTTAATTAAGACTCAATAAAAGGCAGACCCAGCGGGTGGTCGGACACTCGCACACCGCTGTACTGATATTAGTGGCGACTTTTATTAATAGCCCTAATACCAGCAGCGGTACCAACAGCACCTATAGGCGCTACTCCTCGCTGAAGAAGCGATACCTCGCGCTGAAGAAGTGCGCCTCGCTGAAGAAGCGATACCTCGCGCTGAAGAAGTGCGCCTCGCTGAAGAAGCGATACCTCGCGCTGAAGAAGTGCGCCTCGCTGAAGAAGCGATACCTCGCGCTGAAGAAGTGCGCCTCGCTGAAGAAGCGATACCTCGCGCTGAAGAAGTGCGCCTCGCTGAAGAAGCGATACCTCGCGCTGAAGAAGTGCGCCTCGCTGAAGAAGCGATACCTCGCGCTGAAGAAGTGCGCCTCGCTGAAGAAGCGATACCTCGCGCTGAAGAAGTGCGCCTCGCTGAAGAAGCGATACCTCGCGCTGAAGAAGTGCGCCTCGCTGAAGAAGCGATACCTCGCGCTGAAGAAGTGCGCCTCGCTGAAGAAGCGATACCTCGCGCTGAAGAAGTGCGCCTCGCTGAAGAAGCGATACCTCGCGCTGAAGAAGTGCGCCTCGCTGAAGAAGCGATACCTCGCGCTGAAGAAGTGCGCCTCGCTGAAGAAGCGATACCTCGCGCTGAAGAAGTGCGCCTCGCTGAAGAAGCGATACCTCGCGCTGAAAAAGTGCGCCTCGCTGAAGAAGCGATACTCCGCGCTGAAAAGCGTGTCCGCTGAAGAAGCGGCAAAAAGGCCACCGACGCCGAAGAGGCGTCCATCACCCCACTACGACGGAGAAGGGGCAGGCGGTCAGCTCCTCGGCGCGGGCACTAGCCCACACGCCTGAGAGCCGGGGCCTGCGGAGGCGCCTGAACCAGCTTTTTGGAGACAGCTCCCCAGAGCCCGAGACGGGAGGCCTGTCAGGCCGGTCACCACGGCCGCGGACACCCTCACCAACGCGGGCTGGGACGCCGTCCCCGCTTCTGTGGGAAACGCCCTCATCGCCAGCATCGGAGACGGCCAACGTTTTCCTCCCCACACCGTGGAAGCTCTACCCCCTCTGGCTCCCTCAGCGGAAGCTGACGCGGCCGGCAGCAGTTCCCCTTGCCCGCGGCGACATCCGGGTTCTGCGACCGGTTTCACCACGGCGCACGAACGGGCCCACAGGGAAAGAAAATCGGACGCCGATTCCTGGTGGTCCCCAACGAAGGACACCTCGCCCCCGCAGCAAAGGACTGAACGCGGCGGCTCGACGAGTCCTAAGGAGACGGGGACAATTCCCGGACACAAACACATACACACACACACACACATGTAGTCCCCGTACAATAAAGATGATTCTTGTTACTTATTATTAAAAGAAACAGCGAGTGTCACTTCACCCTCCCCGCGAGCGACCGATCACGTCAAATAAAAGAGGCAACCGCCACAACACAATACCCCAAACCCAGTTTGATTTGCATCTACTTTTAATGCAGTGTAAGGTTAATGTTTTCATTTCTAGAAATATTTTTATTTCTGAAAATAATCATGTTTTGACATTTCATGAATTTCTGAAAATTAATCATGATTTGACATTTCATGTAGACATCATTTGAATGATCATGTAGACATCATTTGAATGATCGAGGTTATCTCCTACCACTTCTGTTACTTGGTTTACGTTTTGTCAATAAACCGTATCTAATAAGAGGACCACAACTCCAAATATTCTTACAAAGTCTACGTGATGTAGCTAGAAGTATAACTAGAATAGAAGATGAATATAGTTTCAATGATGAGGAGTTCAAAAGCTTTTG
>NW_022639536.1:285668-291964 GCF_010583005.1 Odontomachus brunneus
CATTTAGTTCCGCAATATATATGTATATGTATATATATCCGCAATGTATATGTATATGTATATGTATATACAGGGTGGGACAAAAGTATCGGACCGGTGAAATATCTCTAAAAATATAAGTTTTACAAAAAACTGTATCAGATTTTAAAAAGATCTATTGTATTTACTGATTTTAGCAGATTGATCTTGAGTGGCGTTGCCAAGGTCAAAAATCAGTCCTCCTGGGCAGGGGGGTTGAACCTCCCCATTGCTGGCCCGGGAGGATATTGAAGAGGAGACGGCCGGGCTTGGGGAGGTCATGGAGACAGCCTGTGACTCCTCCATGCCCCGAGCTCGGTCCACCCCCCGCCGCGCCGCTTATTGATGGTGCGAGGAAGTGGCGGAGCTACGTGGGTCCGTCATCCTCCTCCGTCGACGCGTGCAGAGCATGCGTGCGGTGCGGCGGGAGGGATTGGAATGGGAGCTGGCGCACAGGTCTTTTCGAGCCGCGCGGAGAGACCTGCGCAAAGCCGTAGTCAGGGCCAAGACCCAGGCATGGCAGCGGTTGCTCAAGAAGCTCGATAGGGATCCGTGAGGGCGCCCATACAGAATTGTTCTTGGACGCTTGAGGACATGGGCGCCCCTAGAGGAGCCACAGAGGACCTAGACCCCCAGGCGCTCGATAATGTCGTGGAGGCCCTCTTTCCTACGGCGGGGCCAGAGCCCCTGCCGTACGAGGGCCCCCCACCTGGATGGGAGAGGCGCCTGGAGGTCACTGAGCAGGAGCTCGCAATCGCTGCCAAAAGGCTCGGGGGCAAATCTAAAGCCCCTGGGCCGGATGGTGTGCCTGGCAGGGCATGGGCCTTGGCCCTGAAGGAGCTGAGCCCCCGCCTGAGGCGGCTGTTTACGGACTGCCTTAGAGCGGGGCCTTTCCCAGTCGATAGTAGAGGGCCCGTCTGGTCCTCCTACCCAAGGAGGGCCGACCAGCGGGGGCCCCGTCCGCTAACAGGCCGATTTGCCTGTTGGACGAGGTGAGCAAGCTCTTTGAGAGAGTGATCGTCGCCCGCCTTGTCCATCACCTCTTCCGGGATGGTCCCGACCTATCTGATGGACAGTACGGGTTCCGCAGGGGCCGCTCAACAGTGGATGCGATCCTGAGAGTGCGGTCCCTTGCGGAACAACAGGTGGCGGAGGGGGGGGTGGCGTTGGTGGTGTCGCTAGACATCTCCAACGCCTTTAATTCCCTCCCCTGGGACCAGGTAGAGGCGGCAATGCGCTATCATCGTTTCCCGCCCTACCTGGTCCACATTATACAGGACTATTTCCGGGAGAGGAAATTGGAGTTCAGCAACGCTGCTGGATTCCATTGCGGACGGGGAATGTACTGCGGGGTTCCACAGGGGTCGGTACTTGGACCCCTACTTTGAAACCTCGCGTACGACTGCGTCTTAAGAACGGCCCTCCCTCCCGCCTGCACCATGGTCTGCTACGCAGACGACACCCTGGTGCTGGCGAGAGGCATCGACTGGGAGGAGGCTACGGCTATAGGCAATACAGCCGGAGCGTGTGCAGTGCGCTCAATACGGCAGCTGGGTCTACGGGTGGCCCCCGAAAAGACCGAGTGTATGTTCGTGTACGATCGGTCAGCGGGGGTGCCCCCTAGGTCCAGCATTATGGTAGAGTCAACCCACGTGGAAGTGACCCCAGGCATCAAATATCTGGGGCTCCACCTGGATGGCCAATGGGACTTCACCTCTCATTTTGAGAGGTTGAGTCCCAAGTTGGAGAGAGTAGTGGCAGCACTGTGCAGTCTCCTCCCCAACATCGGTGGTCCGAACAATCGGGTTCGCAGGCTGTATGCGAACACCGTCTCGTCCATCGCCCTTTATGGGGTGCCAGTCTGGGCGAGAGAGGCGGGGGCCAAGCGGCGCATCATTTCAATCTTGCATGGTGCGCAGCGACTAATGGCCACCCCGCCTCGTGAAGGCGTATAGGATGGTGTCGCATGCAGCCGTCACGGCCCTGACTGGCATAATACCGGCGGAGCTCCTAGCGCAACTGTACGCAGAGACCTACTACAAGGTTGCGGAGCTCCGCCGGCGAGAGGGTGACCACCTGGTCACGGTTGGGGACGTCAAGAGGATACGCGACTCGGCCCGGCGTAAGGCCCTCCGGCGATGGCAAAGATCGCTGGGAGCCCCGAACACGCCGGGAGTCCGGACCATTGCGGCCATCCGCCCCTGCCTGCCGGAGTGGGTGGGCAGGGCACATGGCCGGTTATCATACCACATGACGCAAGTATTGACCGGGCAATGCTGCTTCGGTCAATACCTGTGTAGAATAGGTAAAGAGCGCACGGCACAGTGCCACCACTGCGCGGCTAGTGAGGACTCTGCGCAGTACACGCTACAGGAGTGCCCAGCGTGGACTCAGAAACGCGGAGTCCTCACTACAGTGGTCGGCCAGGATCTCCGGCTCCCGAGCATCGTGCCAAAGATGCTCGAGAGCCGGGAAGCATGGGAGGCGGTGGCCTCCTTCTGTTATGACGTTATGTCGCAGAAGGAGGCCGCCGAACGCGTGAGAAAGGAAGAGGTGGTGGTCGCACCTCCCCCCTCTCCCCCCTCTTCCCCTGCCCCGTCGGTGGAGGACGGGCGGGGGAGTGGGGAGGAGGAGGAGGAAGAGGTACCCCCTCCTCGAGTACTGAGGCCGAGGAGGAGTAGGCGATTGAGGACCCACCAGCTCCCCCTACTCCGTTTGGGGGGAGCTGGTGGAGTCAGATGAGAGTGAGCCGAGCGGTGCTCGCCTCCGGGAGGTTCTGAGGGGTAACCACTTCCCCACTCTCGGGGGTGGCACCGTTGAGGAGGGCCGAAAGGCCCTAATATCGTGCCCCGGCTTTAGCCCGGACACGAGGGCGGGTGCGGTTAGTGCGCCTGCCCGGTCCACCCATTGCAAAGGGCGGCCCTAGCGGGCTCCCCCCTCGGGGGAGGAGGTGGTCGGCCGTTTATGGCGGACCTGACTTCCCCGAAGGTTGGGGACAGCGGAGGGGGTCGGGAGCGGGCAGGTAATCCTGTTCCCGGCCCATCCCAATCTCTCGACTCGGAGAGAAGGGCTGCGAGGAGGAAGGTGTCCCCTCCTCGCAGCCGATAAGGAATATAAAAGCGCCGGCCTACTAGGCCGGCGCGGGAAGAAGCGCGCAAGCGCGAAGGCGCCGAGGGCCCCCTGAAGAATACTGGAAAGTGTACCGGGGGGTCCGGGGGGAATAATGGCGCACGTGATGGACATCCGCAGGGGTTTTAGTAGGTATACCCCCCCTTATTTAGGGGGAGGGAGTCCCACATACTCCCGGAGGCTTACCCGAGCCTCCGGGGGATGCGTAACGCATTTCCCCTAGGTTATAAAAAAAAAGGTAAAAAATCAGTTGTTTTCACGGCTACTTACAATCAGTTGTTTTTACGGCTACTCACAATCAGTTTTTTTCACAGTTACTCAAAAGCAGTTGTTTTCACAGCTACTCACAATCAGTTGTTTTCACAGCTACTTACAATCAAAATAAAGTGACATTTCTGTTAGTATAAAATGGCAAACCAAAATCCTTTTTGTTACATCTGTAATGGAAGATTTCCTTTAAAAACAATGACTCGTATTAATGGAGAAGAAAATGCTGGTAAACTAGAAATAGCTATTCATAGACGAAATGCTTTTAATTTGCCTCCTTTGGATGTAACTAATCGTACACAACTATGCCTTAATTGCAATCGGTCAATTCTTGAAGAGATAAGAGTTGTTGAACAAGATCCTGGCTGCTTGATATTAAATGTTATAACCCAAACTAACAACGGTACCTGTCTCATTTGTAATGCCCAGTGTGGCGGATCGATATAGATCCGCACACACACAAGCGCGTTGCCGCTAGCCGAGCCGCCGCCGCTCGCCGAGCCGCCGCACAGCCGCGAGAGCCTCCGCGCGACGCCGTTCGGTGGCGCATTCGCGGGGGGGTTTTCTCGCGAGAAAATCTTAATTAAGACTCAATAAAAGGCAGACCCAGCGGGTGGTCGGACACTCGCACACCGCTGTACTGATATTAGTGGCGACTTTTATTAATAGCCCTAATACCAGCAGCGGTACCAACAGCACCTATAGGCGCTACTCCTCGCTGAAGAAGCGATACCTCGCGCTGAAGAAGTGCGCCTCGCTGAAGAAGCGATACCTCGCGCTGAAGAAGTGCGCCTCGCTGAAGAAGCGATACCTCGCGCTGAAGAAGTGCGCCTCGCTGAAGAAGCGATACCTCGCGCTGAAGAAGTGCGCCTCGCTGAAGAAGCGATACCTCGCGCTGAAGAAGTGCGCCTCGCTGAAGAAGCGATACCTCGCGCTGAAGAAGTGCGCCTCGCTGAAGAAGCGATACCTCGCGCTGAAGAAGTGCGCCTCGCTGAAGAAGCGATACCTCGCGCTGAAGAAGTGCGCCTCGCTGAAGAAGCGATACCTCGCGCTGAAGAAGTGCGCCTCGCTGAAGAAGCGATACCTCGCGCTGAAGAAGTGCGCCTCGCTGAAGAAGCGATACCTCGCGCTGAAGAAGTGCGCCTCGCTGAAGAAGCGATACCTCGCGCTGAAGAAGTGCGCCTCGCTGAAGAAGCGATACCTCGCGCTGAAGAAGTGCGCCTCGCTGAAGAAGCGATACCTCGCGCTGAAGAAGTGCGCCTCGCTGAAGAAGCGATACCTCGCGCTGAAAAAGTGCGCCTCGCTGAAGAAGCGATACTCCGCGCTGAAAAGCGTGTCCGCTGAAGAAGCGGCAAAAAGGCCACCGACGCCGAAGAGGCGTCCATCACCCCACTACGACGGAGAAGGGGCAGGCGGTCAGCTCCTCGGCGCGGGCACTAGCCCACACGCCTGAGAGCCGGGGCCTGCGGAGGCGCCTGAACCAGCTTTTTGGAGACAGCTCCCCAGAGCCCGAGACGGGAGGCCTGTCAGGCCGGTCACCACGGCCGCGGACACCCTCACCAACGCGGGCTGGGACGCCGTCCCCGCTTCTGTGGGAAACGCCCTCATCGCCAGCATCGGAGACGGCCAACGTTTTCCTCCCCACACCGTGGAAGCTCTACCCCCTCTGGCTCCCTCAGCGGAAGCTGACGCGGCCGGCAGCAGTTCCCCTTGCCCGCGGCGACATCCGGGTTCTGCGACCGGTTTCACCACGGCGCACGAACGGGCCCACAGGGAAAGAAAATCGGACGCCGATTCCTGGTGGTCCCCAACGAAGGACACCTCGCCCCCGCAGCAAAGGACTGAACGCGGCGGCTCGACGAGTCCTAAGGAGACGGGGACAATTCCCGGACACAAACACATACACACACACACACACATGTAGTCCCCGTACAATAAAGATGATTCTTGTTACTTATTATTAAAAGAAACAGCGAGTGTCACTTCACCCTCCCCGCGAGCGACCGATCACGTCAAATAAAAGAGGCAACCGCCACAACACAATACCCCAAACCCAGTTTGATTTGCATCTACTTTTAATGCAGTGTAAGGTTAATGTTTTCATTTCTAGAAATATTTTTATTTCTGAAAATAATCATGTTTTGACATTTCATGAATTTCTGAAAATTAATCATGATTTGACATTTCATGTAGACATCATTTGAATGATCATGTAGACATCATTTGAATGATCGAGGTTATCTCCTACCACTTCTGTTACTTGGTTTACGTTTTGTCAATAAACCGTATCTAATAAGAGGACCACAACTCCAAATATTCTTACAAAGTCTACGTGATGTAGCTAGAAGTATAACTAGAATAGAAGATGAATATAGTTTCAATGATGAGGAGTTCAAAAGCTTTTGCCCTTTAACGAAAGAACAATTCCGAGAATTATTCACTTATTGCAACAAAGTCCCTTGTGCTGGTAGTTACAGATATGTCAGTAAAAAAGACCTATTACTTTTTTTATGTAAGTTGCGACAGGGACTTTCAGATGAATTCTTCACTCATATGTTCCAGTATTCGAGTAGACAAGCAACAAGTATGGCTATTGCAACTGTGAGACAGTCTTTGATGTTGCGTTTTGTACTTAGCAATATTGGCTTTGATGCTATAACACGCGACGTTTATATTGCTAGACATGTTACGGAATTTGCCAATGAGTTGTATAACCCGGAGCCTGATACTCCTTGAGTTATTGCAGCCATCGATGGTACTTACATTTTTATCCCAAAAAGTACCAATTTCAGAGCACTACGACAGTCGTATTGCGTACACAAAAGCCGCCATTTAGTCAAACCGCACTTAATAGTTGCACCCGATGGCTATGTTCTTGATAT
>NW_022639536.1:291974-298018 GCF_010583005.1 Odontomachus brunneus
CCTCCTGGGCAGGGGGGTTGAACCTCCCCATTGCTGGCCCGGGAGGATATTGAAGAGGAGACGGCCGGGCTTGGGGAGGTCATGGAGACAGCCTGTGACTCCTCCATGCCCCGAGCTCGGTCCACCCCCCGCCGCGCCGCTTATTGATGGTGCGAGGAAGTGGCGGAGCTACGTGGGTCCGTCATCCTCCTCCGTCGACGCGTGCAGAGCATGCGTGCGGTGCGGCGGGAGGGATTGGAATGGGAGCTGGCGCACAGGTCTTTTCGAGCCGCGCGGAGAGACCTGCGCAAAGCCGTAGTCAGGGCCAAGACCCAGGCATGGCAGCGGTTGCTCAAGAAGCTCGATAGGGATCCGTGAGGGCGCCCATACAGAATTGTTCTTGGACGCTTGAGGACATGGGCGCCCCTAGAGGAGCCACAGAGGACCTAGACCCCCAGGCGCTCGATAATGTCGTGGAGGCCCTCTTTCCTACGGCGGGGCCAGAGCCCCTGCCGTACGAGGGCCCCCCACCTGGATGGGAGAGGCGCCTGGAGGTCACTGAGCAGGAGCTCGCAATCGCTGCCAAAAGGCTCGGGGGCAAATCTAAAGCCCCTGGGCCGGATGGTGTGCCTGGCAGGGCATGGGCCTTGGCCCTGAAGTAGCTGAGCCCCCGCCTGAGGCGGCTGTTTACGGACTGCCTTAGAGCGGGGCCTTTCCCAGTCGATAGTAGAGGGCCCGTCTGGTCCTCCTACCCAAGGAGGGCCGACCAGCGGGGGCCCCGTCCGCTAACAGGCCGATTTGCCTGTTGGACGAGGTGAGCAAGCTCTTTGAGAGAGTGATCGTCGCCCGCCTTGTCCATCACCTCTTCCGGGATGGTCCCGACCTATCTGATGGACAGTACGGGTTCCGCAGGGGCCGCTCAACAGTGGATGCGATCCTGAGAGTGCGGTCCCTTGCGGAACAACAGGTGGCGGAGGGGGGGGTGGCGTTGGTGGTGTCGCTAGACATCTCCAACGCCTTTAATTCCCTCCCCTGGGACCAGGTAGAGGCGGCAATGCGCTATCATCGTTTCCCGCCCTACCTGGTCCACATTATACAGGACTATTTCCGGGAGAGGAAATTGGAGTTCAGCAACGCTGCTGGATTCCATTGCGGACGGGGAATGTACTGCGGGGTTCCACAGGGGTCGGTACTTGGACCCCTACTTTGAAACCTCGCGTACGACTGCGTCTTAAGAACGGCCCTCCCTCCCGCCTGCACCATGGTCTGCTACGCAGACGACACCCTGGTGCTGGCGAGAGGCATCGACTGGGAGGAGGCTACGGCTATAGGCAATACAGCCGGAGCGTGTGCAGTGCGCTCAATACGGCAGCTGGGTCTACGGGTGGCCCCCGAAAAGACCGAGTGTATGTTCGTGTACGATCGGTCAGCGGGGGTGCCCCCTAGGTCCAGCATTATGGTAGAGTCAACCCACGTGGAAGTGACCCCAGGCATCAAATATCTGGGGCTCCACCTGGATGGC
Organism: Odontomachus brunneus; assembly: GCF_010583005.1. Taxonomy (NCBI): domain Eukaryota; kingdom Metazoa; phylum Arthropoda; class Insecta; order Hymenoptera; family Formicidae; genus Odontomachus; species Odontomachus brunneus. Next base: position 293,476 of record NW_022639536.1, read on the forward strand.
CAATGGGACTTCACCTCTCATTTTGAGAGGTTGAGTCCCAAGTTGGAGAGAGTAGTGGCAGCACTGTGCAGTCTCCTCCCCAACATCGGTGGTCCGAACAATCGGGTTCGCAGGCTGTATGCGAACACCGTCTCGTCCATCGCCCTTTATGGGGTGCCAGTCTGGGCGAGAGAGGCGGGGGCCAAGCGGCGCATCATTTCAATCTTGCATGGTGCGCAGCGACTAATGGCCACCCCGCCTCGTGAAGGCGTATAGGATGGTGTCGCATGCAGCCGTCACGGCCCTGACTGGCATAATACCGGCGGAGCTCCTAGCGCAACTGTACGCAGAGACCTACTACAAGGTTGCGGAGCTCCGCCGGCGAGAGGGTGACCACCTGGTCACGGTTGGGGACGTCAAGAGGATACGCGACTCGGCCCGGCGTAAGGCCCTCCGGCGATGGCAAAGATCGCTGGGAGCCCCGAACACGCCGGGAGTCCGGACCATTGCGGCCATCCGCCCCTGCCTGCCGGAGTGGGTGGGCAGGGCACATGGCCGGTTATCATACCACATGACGCAAGTATTGACCGGGCAATGCTGCTTCGGTCAATACCTGTGTAGAATAGGTAAAGAGCGCACGGCACAGTGCCACCACTGCGCGGCTAGTGAGGACTCTGCGCAGTACACGCTACAGGAGTGCCCAGCGTGGACTCAGAAACGCGGAGTCCTCACTACAGTGGTCGGCCAGGATCTCCGGCTCCCGAGCATCGTGCCAAAGATGCTCGAGAGCCGGGAAGCATGGGAGGCGGTGGCCTCCTTCTGTTATGACGTTATGTCGCAGAAGGAGGCCGCCGAACGCGTGAGAAAGGAAGAGGTGGTGGTCGCACCTCCCCCCTCTCCCCCCTCTTCCCCTGCCCCGTCGGTGGAGGACGGGCGGGGGAGTGGGGAGGAGGAGGAGGAAGAGGTACCCCCTCCTCGAGTACTGAGGCCGAGGAGGAGTAGGCGATTGAGGACCCACCAGCTCCCCCTACTCCGTTTGGGGGGAGCTGGTGGAGTCAGATGAGAGTGAGCCGAGCGGTGCTCGCCTCCGGGAGGTTCTGAGGGGTAACCACTTCCCCACTCTCGGGGGTGGCACCGTTGAGGAGGGCCGAAAGGCCCTAATATCGTGCCCCGGCTTTAGCCCGGACACGAGGGCGGGTGCGGTTAGTGCGCCTGCCCGGTCCACCCATTGCAAAGGGCGGCCCTAGCGGGCTCCCCCCTCGGGGGAGGAGGTGGTCGGCCGTTTATGGCGGACCTGACTTCCCCGAAGGTTGGGGACAGCGGAGGGGGTCGGGAGCGGGCAGGTAATCCTGTTCCCGGCCCATCCCAATCTCTCGACTCGGAGAGAAGGGCTGCGAGGAGGAAGGTGTCCCCTCCTCGCAGCCGATAAGGAATATAAAAGCGCCGGCCTACTAGGCCGGCGCGGGAAGAAGCGCGCAAGCGCGAAGGCGCCGAGGGCCCCCTGAAGAATACTGGAAAGTGTACCGGGGGGTCCGGGGGGAATAATGGCGCACGTGATGGACATCCGCAGGGGTTTTAGTAGGTATACCCCCCCTTATTTAGGGGGAGGGAGTCCCACATACTCCCGGAGGCTTACCCGAGCCTCCGGGGGATGCGTAACGCATTTCCCCTAGGTTATAAAAAAAAAGGTAAAAAATCAGTTGTTTTCACGGCTACTTACAATCAGTTGTTTTTACGGCTACTCACAATCAGTTTTTTTCACAGTTACTCAAAAGCAGTTGTTTTCACAGCTACTCACAATCAGTTGTTTTCACAGCTACTTACAATCAAAATAAAGTGACATTTCTGTTAGTATAAAATGGCAAACCAAAATCCTTTTTGTTACATCTGTAATGGAAGATTTCCTTTAAAAACAATGACTCGTATTAATGGAGAAGAAAATGCTGGTAAACTAGAAATAGCTATTCATAGACGAAATGCTTTTAATTTGCCTCCTTTGGATGTAACTAATCGTACACAACTATGCCTTAATTGCAATCGGTCAATTCTTGAAGAGATAAGAGTTGTTGAACAAGATCCTGGCTGCTTGATATTAAATGTTATAACCCAAACTAACAACGGTACCTGTCTCATTTGTAATGCCCAGTGTGGCGGATCGATATAGATCCGCACACACACAAGCGCGTTGCCGCTAGCCGAGCCGCCGCCGCTCGCCGAGCCGCCGCACAGCCGCGAGAGCCTCCGCGCGACGCCGTTCGGTGGCGCATTCGCGGGGGGGTTTTCTCGCGAGAAAATCTTAATTAAGACTCAATAAAAGGCAGACCCAGCGGGTGGTCGGACACTCGCACACCGCTGTACTGATATTAGTGGCGACTTTTATTAATAGCCCTAATACCAGCAGCGGTACCAACAGCACCTATAGGCGCTACTCCTCGCTGAAGAAGCGATACCTCGCGCTGAAGAAGTGCGCCTCGCTGAAGAAGCGATACCTCGCGCTGAAGAAGTGCGCCTCGCTGAAGAAGCGATACCTCGCGCTGAAGAAGTGCGCCTCGCTGAAGAAGCGATACCTCGCGCTGAAGAAGTGCGCCTCGCTGAAGAAGCGATACCTCGCGCTGAAGAAGTGCGCCTCGCTGAAGAAGCGATACCTCGCGCTGAAGAAGTGCGCCTCGCTGAAGAAGCGATACCTCGCGCTGAAGAAGTGCGCCTCGCTGAAGAAGCGATACCTCGCGCTGAAGAAGTGCGCCTCGCTGAAGAAGCGATACCTCGCGCTGAAGAAGTGCGCCTCGCTGAAGAAGCGATACCTCGCGCTGAAGAAGTGCGCCTCGCTGAAGAAGCGATACCTCGCGCTGAAGAAGTGCGCCTCGCTGAAGAAGCGATACCTCGCGCTGAAGAAGTGCGCCTCGCTGAAGAAGCGATACCTCGCGCTGAAGAAGTGCGCCTCGCTGAAGAAGCGATACCTCGCGCTGAAGAAGTGCGCCTCGCTGAAGAAGCGATACCTCGCGCTGAAAAAGTGCGCCTCGCTGAAGAAGCGATACTCCGCGCTGAAAAGCGTGTCCGCTGAAGAAGCGGCAAAAAGGCCACCGACGCCGAAGAGGCGTCCATCACCCCACTACGACGGAGAAGGGGCAGGCGGTCAGCTCCTCGGCGCGGGCACTAGCCCACACGCCTGAGAGCCGGGGCCTGCGGAGGCGCCTGAACCAGCTTTTTGGAGACAGCTCCCCAGAGCCCGAGACGGGAGGCCTGTCAGGCCGGTCACCACGGCCGCGGACACCCTCACCAACGCGGGCTGGGACGCCGTCCCCGCTTCTGTGGGAAACGCCCTCATCGCCAGCATCGGAGACGGCCAACGTTTTCCTCCCCACACCGTGGAAGCTCTACCCCCTCTGGCTCCCTCAGCGGAAGCTGACGCGGCCGGCAGCAGTTCCCCTTGCCCGCGGCGACATCCGGGTTCTGCGACCGGTTTCACCACGGCGCACGAACGGGCCCACAGGGAAAGAAAATCGGACGCCGATTCCTGGTGGTCCCCAACGAAGGACACCTCGCCCCCGCAGCAAAGGACTGAACGCGGCGGCTCGACGAGTCCTAAGGAGACGGGGACAATTCCCGGACACAAACACATACACACACACACACACATGTAGTCCCCGTACAATAAAGATGATTCTTGTTACTTATTATTAAAAGAAACAGCGAGTGTCACTTCACCCTCCCCGCGAGCGACCGATCACGTCAAATAAAAGAGGCAACCGCCACAACACAATACCCCAAACCCAGTTTGATTTGCATCTACTTTTAATGCAGTGTAAGGTTAATGTTTTCATTTCTAGAAATATTTTTATTTCTGAAAATAATCATGTTTTGACATTTCATGAATTTCTGAAAATTAATCATGATTTGACATTTCATGTAGACATCATTTGAATGATCATGTAGACATCATTTGAATGATCGAGGTTATCTCCTACCACTTCTGTTACTTGGTTTACGTTTTGTCAATAAACCGTATCTAATAAGAGGACCACAACTCCAAATATTCTTACAAAGTCTACGTGATGTAGCTAGAAGTATAACTAGAATAGAAGATGAATATAGTTTCAATGATGAGGAGTTCAAAAGCTTTTGCCCTTTAACGAAAGAACAATTCCGAGAATTATTCACTTATTGCAACAAAGTCCCTTGTGCTGGTAGTTACAGATATGTCAGTAAAAAAGACCTATTACTTTTTTTATGTAAGTTGCGACAGGGACTTTCAGATGAATTCTTCACTCATATGTTCCAGTATTCGAGTAGACAAGCAACAAGTATGGCTATTGCAACTGTGAGACAGTCTTTGATGTTGCGTTTTGTACTTAGCAATATTGGCTTTGATGCTATAACACGCGACGTTTATATTGCTAGACATGTTACGGAATTTGCCAATGAGTTGTATAACCCGGAGCCTGATACTCCTTGAGTTATTGCAGCCATCGATGGTACTTACATTTTTATCCCAAAAAGTACCAATTTCAGAGCACTACGACAGTCGTATTGCGTACACAAAAGCCGCCATTTAGTCAAACCGCAC
>NW_022639536.1:298028-304635 GCF_010583005.1 Odontomachus brunneus
GAGCTGAGCCCCCGCCTGAGGCGGCTGTTTACGGACTGCCTTAGAGCGGGGCCTTTCCCAGTCGATAGTAGAGGGCCCGTCTGGTCCTCCTACCCAAGGAGGGCCGACCAGCGGGGGCCCCGTCCGCTAACAGGCCGATTTGCCTGTTGGACGAGGTGAGCAAGCTCTTTGAGAGAGTGATCGTCGCCCGCCTTGTCCATCACCTCTTCCGGGATGGTCCCGACCTATCTGATGGACAGTACGGGTTCCGCAGGGGCCGCTCAACAGTGGATGCGATCCTGAGAGTGCGGTCCCTTGCGGAACAACAGGTGGCGGAGGGGGGGGTGGCGTTGGTGGTGTCGCTAGACATCTCCAACGCCTTTAATTCCCTCCCCTGGGACCAGGTAGAGGCGGCAATGCGCTATCATCGTTTCCCGCCCTACCTGGTCCACATTATACAGGACTATTTCCGGGAGAGGAAATTGGAGTTCAGCAACGCTGCTGGATTCCATTGCGGACGGGGAATGTACTGCGGGGTTCCACAGGGGTCGGTACTTGGACCCCTACTTTGAAACCTCGCGTACGACTGCGTCTTAAGAACGGCCCTCCCTCCCGCCTGCACCATGGTCTGCTACGCAGACGACACCCTGGTGCTGGCGAGAGGCATCGACTGGGAGGAGGCTACGGCTATAGGCAATACAGCCGGAGCGTGTGCAGTGCGCTCAATACGGCAGCTGGGTCTACGGGTGGCCCCCGAAAAGACCGAGTGTATGTTCGTGTACGATCGGTCAGCGGGGGTGCCCCCTAGGTCCAGCATTATGGTAGAGTCAACCCACGTGGAAGTGACCCCAGGCATCAAATATCTGGGGCTCCACCTGGATGGCCAATGGGACTTCACCTCTCATTTTGAGAGGTTGAGTCCCAAGTTGGAGAGAGTAGTGGCAGCACTGTGCAGTCTCCTCCCCAACATCGGTGGTCCGAACAATCGGGTTCGCAGGCTGTATGCGAACACCGTCTCGTCCATCGCCCTTTATGGGGTGCCAGTCTGGGCGAGAGAGGCGGGGGCCAAGCGGCGCATCATTTCAATCTTGCATGGTGCGCAGCGACTAATGGCCACCCCGCCTCGTGAAGGCGTATAGGATGGTGTCGCATGCAGCCGTCACGGCCCTGACTGGCATAATACCGGCGGAGCTCCTAGCGCAACTGTACGCAGAGACCTACTACAAGGTTGCGGAGCTCCGCCGGCGAGAGGGTGACCACCTGGTCACGGTTGGGGACGTCAAGAGGATACGCGACTCGGCCCGGCGTAAGGCCCTCCGGCGATGGCAAAGATCGCTGGGAGCCCCGAACACGCCGGGAGTCCGGACCATTGCGGCCATCCGCCCCTGCCTGCCGGAGTGGGTGGGCAGGGCACATGGCCGGTTATCATACCACATGACGCAAGTATTGACCGGGCAATGCTGCTTCGGTCAATACCTGTGTAGAATAGGTAAAGAGCGCACGGCACAGTGCCACCACTGCGCGGCTAGTGAGGACTCTGCGCAGTACACGCTACAGGAGTGCCCAGCGTGGACTCAGAAACGCGGAGTCCTCACTACAGTGGTCGGCCAGGATCTCCGGCTCCCGAGCATCGTGCCAAAGATGCTCGAGAGCCGGGAAGCATGGGAGGCGGTGGCCTCCTTCTGTTATGACGTTATGTCGCAGAAGGAGGCCGCCGAACGCGTGAGAAAGGAAGAGGTGGTGGTCGCACCTCCCCCCTCTCCCCCCTCTTCCCCTGCCCCGTCGGTGGAGGACGGGCGGGGGAGTGGGGAGGAGGAGGAGGAAGAGGTACCCCCTCCTCGAGTACTGAGGCCGAGGAGGAGTAGGCGATTGAGGACCCACCAGCTCCCCCTACTCCGTTTGGGGGGAGCTGGTGGAGTCAGATGAGAGTGAGCCGAGCGGTGCTCGCCTCCGGGAGGTTCTGAGGGGTAACCACTTCCCCACTCTCGGGGGTGGCACCGTTGAGGAGGGCCGAAAGGCCCTAATATCGTGCCCCGGCTTTAGCCCGGACACGAGGGCGGGTGCGGTTAGTGCGCCTGCCCGGTCCACCCATTGCAAAGGGCGGCCCTAGCGGGCTCCCCCCTCGGGGGAGGAGGTGGTCGGCCGTTTATGGCGGACCTGACTTCCCCGAAGGTTGGGGACAGCGGAGGGGGTCGGGAGCGGGCAGGTAATCCTGTTCCCGGCCCATCCCAATCTCTCGACTCGGAGAGAAGGGCTGCGAGGAGGAAGGTGTCCCCTCCTCGCAGCCGATAAGGAATATAAAAGCGCCGGCCTACTAGGCCGGCGCGGGAAGAAGCGCGCAAGCGCGAAGGCGCCGAGGGCCCCCTGAAGAATACTGGAAAGTGTACCGGGGGGTCCGGGGGGAATAATGGCGCACGTGATGGACATCCGCAGGGGTTTTAGTAGGTATACCCCCCCTTATTTAGGGGGAGGGAGTCCCACATACTCCCGGAGGCTTACCCGAGCCTCCGGGGGATGCGTAACGCATTTCCCCTAGGTTATAAAAAAAAAGGTAAAAAATCAGTTGTTTTCACGGCTACTTACAATCAGTTGTTTTTACGGCTACTCACAATCAGTTTTTTTCACAGTTACTCAAAAGCAGTTGTTTTCACAGCTACTCACAATCAGTTGTTTTCACAGCTACTTACAATCAAAATAAAGTGACATTTCTGTTAGTATAAAATGGCAAACCAAAATCCTTTTTGTTACATCTGTAATGGAAGATTTCCTTTAAAAACAATGACTCGTATTAATGGAGAAGAAAATGCTGGTAAACTAGAAATAGCTATTCATAGACGAAATGCTTTTAATTTGCCTCCTTTGGATGTAACTAATCGTACACAACTATGCCTTAATTGCAATCGGTCAATTCTTGAAGAGATAAGAGTTGTTGAACAAGATCCTGGCTGCTTGATATTAAATGTTATAACCCAAACTAACAACGGTACCTGTCTCATTTGTAATGCCCAGTGTGGCGGATCGATATAGATCCGCACACACACAAGCGCGTTGCCGCTAGCCGAGCCGCCGCCGCTCGCCGAGCCGCCGCACAGCCGCGAGAGCCTCCGCGCGACGCCGTTCGGTGGCGCATTCGCGGGGGGGTTTTCTCGCGAGAAAATCTTAATTAAGACTCAATAAAAGGCAGACCCAGCGGGTGGTCGGACACTCGCACACCGCTGTACTGATATTAGTGGCGACTTTTATTAATAGCCCTAATACCAGCAGCGGTACCAACAGCACCTATAGGCGCTACTCCTCGCTGAAGAAGCGATACCTCGCGCTGAAGAAGTGCGCCTCGCTGAAGAAGCGATACCTCGCGCTGAAGAAGTGCGCCTCGCTGAAGAAGCGATACCTCGCGCTGAAGAAGTGCGCCTCGCTGAAGAAGCGATACCTCGCGCTGAAGAAGTGCGCCTCGCTGAAGAAGCGATACCTCGCGCTGAAGAAGTGCGCCTCGCTGAAGAAGCGATACCTCGCGCTGAAGAAGTGCGCCTCGCTGAAGAAGCGATACCTCGCGCTGAAGAAGTGCGCCTCGCTGAAGAAGCGATACCTCGCGCTGAAGAAGTGCGCCTCGCTGAAGAAGCGATACCTCGCGCTGAAGAAGTGCGCCTCGCTGAAGAAGCGATACCTCGCGCTGAAGAAGTGCGCCTCGCTGAAGAAGCGATACCTCGCGCTGAAGAAGTGCGCCTCGCTGAAGAAGCGATACCTCGCGCTGAAGAAGTGCGCCTCGCTGAAGAAGCGATACCTCGCGCTGAAGAAGTGCGCCTCGCTGAAGAAGCGATACCTCGCGCTGAAGAAGTGCGCCTCGCTGAAGAAGCGATACCTCGCGCTGAAAAAGTGCGCCTCGCTGAAGAAGCGATACTCCGCGCTGAAAAGCGTGTCCGCTGAAGAAGCGGCAAAAAGGCCACCGACGCCGAAGAGGCGTCCATCACCCCACTACGACGGAGAAGGGGCAGGCGGTCAGCTCCTCGGCGCGGGCACTAGCCCACACGCCTGAGAGCCGGGGCCTGCGGAGGCGCCTGAACCAGCTTTTTGGAGACAGCTCCCCAGAGCCCGAGACGGGAGGCCTGTCAGGCCGGTCACCACGGCCGCGGACACCCTCACCAACGCGGGCTGGGACGCCGTCCCCGCTTCTGTGGGAAACGCCCTCATCGCCAGCATCGGAGACGGCCAACGTTTTCCTCCCCACACCGTGGAAGCTCTACCCCCTCTGGCTCCCTCAGCGGAAGCTGACGCGGCCGGCAGCAGTTCCCCTTGCCCGCGGCGACATCCGGGTTCTGCGACCGGTTTCACCACGGCGCACGAACGGGCCCACAGGGAAAGAAAATCGGACGCCGATTCCTGGTGGTCCCCAACGAAGGACACCTCGCCCCCGCAGCAAAGGACTGAACGCGGCGGCTCGACGAGTCCTAAGGAGACGGGGACAATTCCCGGACACAAACACATACACACACACACACACATGTAGTCCCCGTACAATAAAGATGATTCTTGTTACTTATTATTAAAAGAAACAGCGAGTGTCACTTCACCCTCCCCGCGAGCGACCGATCACGTCAAATAAAAGAGGCAACCGCCACAACACAATACCCCAAACCCAGTTTGATTTGCATCTACTTTTAATGCAGTGTAAGGTTAATGTTTTCATTTCTAGAAATATTTTTATTTCTGAAAATAATCATGTTTTGACATTTCATGAATTTCTGAAAATTAATCATGATTTGACATTTCATGTAGACATCATTTGAATGATCATGTAGACATCATTTGAATGATCGAGGTTATCTCCTACCACTTCTGTTACTTGGTTTACGTTTTGTCAATAAACCGTATCTAATAAGAGGACCACAACTCCAAATATTCTTACAAAGTCTACGTGATGTAGCTAGAAGTATAACTAGAATAGAAGATGAATATAGTTTCAATGATGAGGAGTTCAAAAGCTTTTGCCCTTTAACGAAAGAACAATTCCGAGAATTATTCACTTATTGCAACAAAGTCCCTTGTGCTGGTAGTTACAGATATGTCAGTAAAAAAGACCTATTACTTTTTTTATGTAAGTTGCGACAGGGACTTTCAGATGAATTCTTCACTCATATGTTCCAGTATTCGAGTAGACAAGCAACAAGTATGGCTATTGCAACTGTGAGACAGTCTTTGATGTTGCGTTTTGTACTTAGCAATATTGGCTTTGATGCTATAACACGCGACGTTTATATTGCTAGACATGTTACGGAATTTGCCAATGAGTTGTATAACCCGGAGCCTGATACTCCTTGAGTTATTGCAGCCATCGATGGTACTTACATTTTTATCCCAAAAAGTACCAATTTCAGAGCACTACGACAGTCGTATTGCGTACACAAAAGCCGCCATTTAGTCAAACCGCACTTAATAGTTGCACCCGATGGCTATGTTCTTGATATCCAAGGTCCATACTTTTCTGATAGTCGTAACAATGATGCTGCTATACAAAACGAGTTTGATAGAGATGCTGAAAGAATGAGGTAATGGTTTCAAGAGAACGATATTGTAATTGTTGATCGTGGATATCGAGATGCTACTGTATTATTAAATCGTTTGGGCATTTCTTGGAAGATGGCAGCACATCTCGAACGTGGCGAACATCAACTTAACACTGAAAATCCTAATGCTTCGCGTTTAGTTACGAAATCGAGGTGGGTAGTAGAAGCTAGAAATGGATATTAAATCAATCAATAGAATCAATCAATAGAAATGGATATTAAATCAATCTTTAAATTCTTTGATCAAGTCGTACAAATGCAACATGTTCCACATATAGGAGACTTTTACCGGATAGCTGGTGCAATAATTAATAAATATCATCCTTCTTTAACAATGGAAAATGCTAATATTGAATTAGCTTAACGATTACTTAAAAAGGCAAAGGAACCAAACGTTCTTCAAGCACTTGTAGAAATAGAAAATCTTCACAGGCGAAACGCTCAAAGATGGATTCGTTTAGATGCAGCACACTTAGATGATTTCCCAATTCTAACAATTGACCATTTGAGGGATTTCACTTTTGGTACGTATCAAATAAAACTATCTCCTTCATATGTGCAAGATAAGTTACGTAGAGATGATGATGAAGAATACCAAATTGAGATGTTACAAGAAGACCGACTACCTTGGCCAGGTTTGGTGAGAGTTAAAGTATATTCTAGATTTCGTAACGCGACAAAACATCAACTTTGGATATCGATCAACTCTCGAAGAAAGAGAAAATGACCAAGTGGAAGAAGAGGATAATCCGATAGATGGTCATTATTGTACTTGCAAATCTGGCGCTCGAACTGTCGGCACCTGTGCATATATTGCCAGTGTCATATGGTACACAGGATATGCAAGACATCAGAAAAATATTCACTATCCTTCTGCAAGACTCATTCAGAGTATGCAAGATGCTGGAAATCGTCCACAAGAATAGTATAACTGAAAACAAAATCCTTCAGGATATCGATTGCATCATCTCTCAGGAACTCATTGATGGTTTGACACACAACCCTCGGTCTTGCCTCAGCTGGCTGGTTCGCATGTTCAATATTTATTTATTACATATATATATATA
>NW_022639536.1:304645-304906 GCF_010583005.1 Odontomachus brunneus
ATAAGAAAGTATTGCCGTCCCGTTCCCGGTTTCGCTCGCTGTGTATATGCTTCCAGCTCGCCACCTGACGCGTTGAGGAGAAACGTGTGAGGAAGATTGACAGGAACGCCGGCCGAATCAAAAGTCAGCTGACGGCCCGAGAGGTAAACATCGCGGGGACAAATACCACAATGTCAATAGCAGACAAAGAGAGCGAGAGAGAGAAAGAGAAGGATGGAGAGAGAGAGAGAGGGAGAGGGAGAGAGAGAGAGAGAGAGAGAG
>NW_022639536.1:304916-306576 GCF_010583005.1 Odontomachus brunneus
TTATGACGTTATGTCGCAGAAGGAGGCCGCCGAACGCGTGAGAAAGGAAGAGGTGGTGGTCGCACCTCCCCCCTCTCCCCCCTCTTCCCCTGCCCCGTCGGTGGAGGACGGGCGGGGGAGTGGGGAGGAGGAGGAGGAAGAGGTACCCCCTCCTCGAGTACTGAGGCCGAGGAGGAGTAGGCGATTGAGGACCCACCAGCTCCCCCTACTCCGTTTGGGGGGAGCTGGTGGAGTCAGATGAGAGTGAGCCGAGCGGTGCTCGCCTCCGGGAGGTTCTGAGGGGTAACCACTTCCCCACTCTCGGGGGTGGCACCGTTGAGGAGGGCCGAAAGGCCCTAATATCGTGCCCCGGCTTTAGCCCGGACACGAGGGCGGGTGCGGTTAGTGCGCCTGCCCGGTCCACCCATTGCAAAGGGCGGCCCTAGCGGGCTCCCCCCTCGGGGGAGGAGGTGGTCGGCCGTTTATGGCGGACCTGACTTCCCCGAAGGTTGGGGACAGCGGAGGGGGTCGGGAGCGGGCAGGTAATCCTGTTCCCGGCCCATCCCAATCTCTCGACTCGGAGAGAAGGGCTGCGAGGAGGAAGGTGTCCCCTCCTCGCAGCCGATAAGGAATATAAAAGCGCCGGCCTACTAGGCCGGCGCGGGAAGAAGCGCGCAAGCGCGAAGGCGCCGAGGGCCCCCTGAAGAATACTGGAAAGTGTACCGGGGGGTCCGGGGGGAATAATGGCGCACGTGATGGACATCCGCAGGGGTTTTAGTAGGTATACCCCCCCTTATTTAGGGGGAGGGAGTCCCACATACTCCCGGAGGCTTACCCGAGCCTCCGGGGGATGCGTAACGCATTTCCCCTAGGTTATAAAAAAAAAGGTAAAAAATCAGTTGTTTTCACGGCTACTTACAATCAGTTGTTTTTACGGCTACTCACAATCAGTTTTTTTCACAGTTACTCAAAAGCAGTTGTTTTCACAGCTACTCACAATCAGTTGTTTTCACAGCTACTTACAATCAAAATAAAGTGACATTTCTGTTAGTATAAAATGGCAAACCAAAATCCTTTTTGTTACATCTGTAATGGAAGATTTCCTTTAAAAACAATGACTCGTATTAATGGAGAAGAAAATGCTGGTAAACTAGAAATAGCTATTCATAGACGAAATGCTTTTAATTTGCCTCCTTTGGATGTAACTAATCGTACACAACTATGCCTTAATTGCAATCGGTCAATTCTTGAAGAGATAAGAGTTGTTGAACAAGATCCTGGCTGCTTGATATTAAATGTTATAACCCAAACTAACAACGGTACCTGTCTCATTTGTAATGCCCAGTGTGGCGGATCGATATAGATCCGCACACACACAAGCGCGTTGCCGCTAGCCGAGCCGCCGCCGCTCGCCGAGCCGCCGCACAGCCGCGAGAGCCTCCGCGCGACGCCGTTCGGTGGCGCATTCGCGGGGGGGTTTTCTCGCGAGAAAATCTTAATTAAGACTCAATAAAAGGCAGACCCAGCGGGTGGTCGGACACTCGCACACCGCTGTACTGATATTAGTGGCGACTTTTATTAATAGCCCTAATACCAGCAGCGGTACCAACAGCACCTATAGGCGCTACTCCTCGCTGAAGAAGCGATACCTCGCGCTGAAGAAGTGCGCCTCGCTGAAGAA
>NW_022639536.1:311035-313652 GCF_010583005.1 Odontomachus brunneus
GAGAGAGAGAGAGAGAGAGAGGGAGAGAGAGAGAGAGAGACCCGGCAGTGACAGCCGTCTAGAAAAAGTCTCGTCAGAGGAAAATTGAGAGATTCGTACCGAGAGAACCACCGCTATCGTTTTGCGACCTGTATCAGTCTAGGAAAGCAGTATATTTTTCGTGTGCGAGATCGCTCTCCTGTGTGCCACTCCCGGTCGACGGTTCAAGTATCGAGAGAGAGGCGGAGGCCAAGGCGAGAACCCCGTTGACGACGACGACGACGTCGGTGACGAAGAGTAGCGGCTGGACCAGCATCCCCTAACCGGGCCGGAGTGAGGAGCGAGCCTCGTCAAATTGTAAGACCAGTCACTCATTTTGCTATACCGTCTCGTTCCGGGTGTTGCATGCCGGCGTTGTCCGTCTGTAGCGAGGAGTGGCCGCGCGAACTTCAGCGCCGATTAAGAATCCGAATATACCGTAATTGTAGCTAGCGTCTTGTGAGATCCTTACCGTACCGTTAATAGGTCAGGCGGAAGACCTATGTAAAGTGGTGGTTATCGGAGCGCGGGTGTCCGATATAATAAAGCAGAGTCTTATCGTGGGATTAAACCACCTGTGTTTCTTTTTCTCGATCGAGGTCTGTTTCCTCCCCCAGATCCCACTCCCATCTCCGACTCAAATTAAACTAGAGCTACCGGTCCCGTTAAGTCTCCGAGATATCGACGGCGGACTATCACTTAGAGATTTTGGTGATCACGAATTGGTGAGGAGGTGCGGCCTTACCACACCTGGCGCCCAACTTGAGTTGGTGAGTCCGAGGCGAAATCCGGGAACTGCGGTAATTTGTCGACGAGGCGGACGGGCGACTGGCCGCCGTAATCGGTAAGAAAAGACGTCGTAACATATATAAAAAATCCATAAGATATATTGATGAGGATATCCGTTTCATGTTCAAAATCGGATATCCTATGGACGTCCACTTCATATCCCTGGACATACGGATGTAAAATGGACATGATGTCCTATGGATGTCCTGTGCTATCTGGGTAAAAATAATCTCCAGTATAGGTCCTTTTTTTAATATTCCAAGGATGTGCAAAATAGGTAAAAACAAACATTCTATCCCAGGTAGCAAGGTGACGTCTAAAGACGTCATTAAAACGTCATAGACGTCTTAATAACGTCTTATTGACGTCTTTAGACGTCACTTTGCTACCTGGGATGAACGTCCACCGGATGTCTGTTGGGCTTTATTCGGACGTCTTATGGACGTCTCAATATCCAAACTTGAACGTCTACTGGACGTCCATAAGATGTCCATGTGCTATCTGGGATACCCCACCCGGTAGGAAGAACAAACAAAGTTGTTGATATATTGGAGGAATTAGTGCTCGAGCTCAGTCATAATCGATTGTCGCGCTTAGCAGATTTTGTGATGCGTTATGTGCATGTCTCCTTCGAGGTACGAAGCCTCGAAGGAGATGTATGCAAATAACATTGTATGTATCTAAATATAAAATAAACAAGAATATTTTATGAAAAACCAAGAACATCAGAAATGTTTTATTTTGTATCACATCGTACTGCAACATATAACAATTTAATGTCTACTATTTAATTAATATTATTTCATATAAATTAAATGCACATATTAGTCAAAATAAATTATATTTAACAAATTAACACAAGTATGTAAATATAGACACACAAATATATACAAGTAGGGTAAACTCGGGTATTATGATCAGAAAGATGGCCATAGGCTGTAATTTCTCTAATAGTTGCAAAACATTGCGTTCGTGTAATCAGTCACAAAGATAATCGATATTTATCGTAGTGTATGTGCGTACATTTTTCGAAATAGTAAGAATATTATACTACATTTTTATTTTCGACTACATGTAAAATTTCTTGTGTCCACTAAAACGTGCTGTAACATCGAGTAAATTATAGTTAAGATATCGCAATCAGTGTTGGGTACATAAAGTAGGTATGTAAATTGTAATATAACATGCATTCTTATTTTTGTTTTCACTATTCGTTTATAAGTACTATCCCAGCAAATATAATAATATAACAGTTACATCGTCATAATAACGGAATGTAACGTGCAATTTAACATGTTTGTTACATGTAACATACACGTTAGTTGTAATTTCCCACTCAAATAATATTGCAACTATATAACAGAAATATAACATGTTACTAAAATGTTATATAGCTGGAATATAAATTATTATTTCTCAGCAATTATAGGTATTTAATTGTACTCAAAGATTATAAGCTCATATATTACTTAATTTGTAAAAATATTATAATTATATATTTTGTATAAAAAATATTTTTACTGAAGGTAATAACATAAAAGTATCTTGCTATTCTAAACTAATTAACTCCCAAATAATACAAGATATTCCAGAATCATCTTAGAGCTATTCTAGGCGTCTAGTGTCCCAGTATGTTTGTGATGATCCACGAAAGACAACGGATCGTCACGACGAGGAACCAATAAATTATTTATGCTGAACAACCGTGAGACAAAGCGCCGAACATCCGTGCTTGGATACGCGACGTCGACATCCATTACCTGTACCGTTCCGTCGACCGAGTTGGATACGCGACGTCGACATCCACTAC
>NW_022639536.1:313662-313990 GCF_010583005.1 Odontomachus brunneus
AATCGTACACAACTATGCCTTAATTGCAATCGGTCAATTCTTGAAGAGATAAGAGTTGTTGAACAAGATCCTGGCTGCTTGATATTAAATGTTATAACCCAAACTAACAACGGTACCTGTCTCATTTGTAATGCCCAGTGTGGCGGATCGATATAGATCCGCACACACACAAGCGCGTTGCCGCTAGCCGAGCCGCCGCCGCTCGCCGAGCCGCCGCACAGCCGCGAGAGCCTCCGCGCGACGCCGTTCGGTGGCGCATTCGCGGGGGGGTTTTCTCGCGAGAAAATCTTAATTAAGACTCAATAAAAGGCAGACCCAGCGGGTGGTC
>NW_022639536.1:318822-323497 GCF_010583005.1 Odontomachus brunneus
GAGAGAGAGAGAGAGAGAGAGGGAGAGAGAGAGAGAGAGACCCGGCAGTGACAGCCGTCTAGAAAAAGTCTCGTCAGAGGAAAATTGAGAGATTCGTACCGAGAGAACCACCGCTATCGTTTTGCGACCTGTATCAGTCTAGGAAAGCAGTATATTTTTCGTGTGCGAGATCGCTCTCCTGTGTGCCACTCCCGGTCGACGGTTCAAGTATCGAGAGAGAGGCGGAGGCCAAGGCGAGAACCCCGTTGACGACGACGACGACGTCGGTGACGAAGAGTAGCGGCTGGACCAGCATCCCCTAACCGGGCCGGAGTGAGGAGCGAGCCTCGTCAAATTGTAAGACCAGTCACTCATTTTGCTATACCGTCTCGTTCCGGGTGTTGCATGCCGGCGTTGTCCGTCTGTAGCGAGGAGTGGCCGCGCGAACTTCAGCGCCGATTAAGAATCCGAATATACCGTAATTGTAGCTAGCGTCTTGTGAGATCCTTACCGTACCGTTAATAGGTCAGGCGGAAGACCTATGTAAAGTGGTGGTTATCGGAGCGCGGGTGTCCGATATAATAAAGCAGAGTCTTATCGTGGGATTAAACCACCTGTGTTTCTTTTTCTCGATCGAGGTCTGTTTCCTCCCCCAGATCCCACTCCCATCTCCGACTCAAATTAAACTAGAGCTACCGGTCCCGTTAAGTCTCCGAGATATCGACGGCGGACTATCACTTAGAGATTTTGGTGATCACGAATTGGTGAGGAGGTGCGGCCTTACCACACCTGGCGCCCAACTTGAGTTGGTGAGTCCGAGGCGAAATCCGGGAACTGCGGTAATTTGTCGACGAGGCGGACGGGCGACTGGCCGCCGTAATCGGTAAGAAAAGACGTCGTAACATATATAAAAAATCCATAAGATATATTGATGAGGATATCCGTTTCATGTTCAAAATCGGATATCCTATGGACGTCCACTTCATATCCCTGGACATACGGATGTAAAATGGACATGATGTCCTATGGATGTCCTGTGCTATCTGGGTAAAAATAATCTCCAGTATAGGTCCTTTTTTTAATATTCCAAGGATGTGCAAAATAGGTAAAAACAAACATTCTATCCCAGGTAGCAAGGTGACGTCTAAAGACGTCATTAAAACGTCATAGACGTCTTAATAACGTCTTATTGACGTCTTTAGACGTCACTTTGCTACCTGGGATGAACGTCCACCGGATGTCTGTTGGGCTTTATTCGGACGTCTTATGGACGTCTCAATATCCAAACTTGAACGTCTACTGGACGTCCATAAGATGTCCATGTGCTATCTGGGATACCCCACCCGGTAGGAAGAACAAACAAAGTTGTTGATATATTGGAGGAATTAGTGCTCGAGCTCAGTCATAATCGATTGTCGCGCTTAGCAGATTTTGTGATGCGTTATGTGCATGTCTCCTTCGAGGTACGAAGCCTCGAAGGAGATGTATGCAAATAACATTGTATGTATCTAAATATAAAATAAACAAGAATATTTTATGAAAAACCAAGAACATCAGAAATGTTTTATTTTGTATCACATCGTACTGCAACATATAACAATTTAATGTCTACTATTTAATTAATATTATTTCATATAAATTAAATGCACATATTAGTCAAAATAAATTATATTTAACAAATTAACACAAGTATGTAAATATAGACACACAAATATATACAAGTAGGGTAAACTCGGGTATTATGATCAGAAAGATGGCCATAGGCTGTAATTTCTCTAATAGTTGCAAAACATTGCGTTCGTGTAATCAGTCACAAAGATAATCGATATTTATCGTAGTGTATGTGCGTACATTTTTCGAAATAGTAAGAATATTATACTACATTTTTATTTTCGACTACATGTAAAATTTCTTGTGTCCACTAAAACGTGCTGTAACATCGAGTAAATTATAGTTAAGATATCGCAATCAGTGTTGGGTACATAAAGTAGGTATGTAAATTGTAATATAACATGCATTCTTATTTTTGTTTTCACTATTCGTTTATAAGTACTATCCCAGCAAATATAATAATATAACAGTTACATCGTCATAATAACGGAATGTAACGTGCAATTTAACATGTTTGTTACATGTAACATACACGTTAGTTGTAATTTCCCACTCAAATAATATTGCAACTATATAACAGAAATATAACATGTTACTAAAATGTTATATAGCTGGAATATAAATTATTATTTCTCAGCAATTATAGGTATTTAATTGTACTCAAAGATTATAAGCTCATATATTACTTAATTTGTAAAAATATTATAATTATATATTTTGTATAAAAAATATTTTTACTGAAGGTAATAACATAAAAGTATCTTGCTATTCTAAACTAATTAACTCCCAAATAATACAAGATATTCCAGAATCATCTTAGAGCTATTCTAGGCGTCTAGTGTCCCAGTATGTTTGTGATGATCCACGAAAGACAACGGATCGTCACGACGAGGAACCAATAAATTATTTATGCTGAACAACCGTGAGACAAAGCGCCGAACATCCGTGCTTGGATACGCGACGTCGACATCCATTACCTGTACCGTTCCGTCGACCGAGTTGGATACGCGACGTCGACATCCACTACCTGTACCGTTGCGTCGACCAAGTTGGATATGCGACGTCGACATCCACTACCTATACCGTTCTGTCGACCGAGTTGGATACGTGACGTCGACATCCACTACCTGTGCTGTTCCGTCGACCGAGTTGGATATGCTACGTCGACATCCACTACCTGTGCCGTTCCGTCGACCGAGTTGGATACGCGACGTCGACATCCGCTACCTATACTGTTCCGTCGACCGAGTTGGATACGCGACGTCGACCTCCGCTTTCTAGACCGTTTCGTCGACTCGTTTATCCTCACCATGAAAGTATCGACCACGCGGCCGAGATCTCCAACACATTGGAGCGCTTTCGAATACGCGTAACCGACGATAAACGCATCATCGCGCTAGCAAACCGCGCCGACGCCGCATAACGCATTTCGCGTATACAAGTTGCGAAGCACATCGCACCAACAACCGTTCCGAAACCGACTCAATTAAAAGCTGGTATCAACGTTTAAATCCCGCTGAGTACACAGATTCACAAAACGGGCGATAGAAGACCGCGACACCGATCACGTCCCGTGAACCGCGCGCGAGTCTGGACGCTCGTAGCTGTCACCGCGACGTAAACCTAGACTCACGATGTGAGCAAAAACGCGACCATACACCAACAGCGTCGCTCTACCTGTATATAGTTGTAAATAGCATTTATTCTAGAATATAGTTCATACTTATTGTTACCTGTACCACTGCTTCAAATTTATTAAGCCTAACCTTGGACCGTACCGGCTAAGACTATCCCGTATGTAACGCAAGAGCGTTACATGTTCTCAGGCATTTTATGCTATTGGAGTTATTTTCATTTATTCATTTTCATTATTCTGTTGTGACGTGGCAGCCTCGGAGGCGCTCGTCCCAGGGAACAGTGATTGTTCCTCGCGTATCGCGTCCCTAAAGGATTTTCGCGAATGTTACCTTTTATCACGTCCCAGCGTATTTTCTTTTGTGTGTAAGTCTTTAGGACAAATATCGGAAGTATTTCGTGCGAGCGGAACAGATTTGAAGGTTCTTGCGTCCCAAACTTTGTGCCCCTCGGCTTCCTTTGCCGGCCACCAGAACCAACGGAACCAAGGACATCAAGGGACGAAGGAGCATCGATCACCGGCTCATCGCTCTCGCTCAGGTGAATCGCTCTCCTATTATTTAATGTTAGAATAATTCTCGCGTTTTCCGATCGCTCTGCATTAGCGAATATTATATCGACTAGAATATTCGATAACGAGAACACAGTTACCGAAATAGCAGATGATACCGCTTAGCTGTGTTTACTTTATAGCGGGTGCTTGACGGCAGGAAGATAAGACAGTCCCGATGATCCCAGCAAGAAAAACTGGAGCGCCAATGGAGATCGCGAGTCGATCCACGGCAATAGTGTCTCGAGACAAACCTACCGAAAATTTCTGATTCCCGAGTGCCAGAGACCTCTGGGATAAAAGGGAAGCGACGAAGGAGGACCAGCGAGGATCCGCGGTCCTCAGGAAGCAGAGAGATCGACAGCCTTGCGGCGACCGTCACCGCGTAACGACGACCAGCTTACCGCCGCGAATATCGTGAGAGATAGAGAGAGAGAGAGAGAGAGAGAGAGAGAGGGGAAAAGAGAGAGAGAGAGAGAGAGAGAGGAAGGGAGAGAGAGAGTGAGTGAGAGAGAGGGAAAGAAAGGGAGGGGAGAGAGAGAGAGAAAGGGAGAGGGAGGGAGAGGGAGATGATGATGATAGATATTTATTAGCTTCAGTAGCTACATTACATCATTACTTATAATCTAATTTTACGCATGATAACATATTTGACTCATTTTAACTATTGTACTTAATTATAGCTATTTCCTCACTCTCTCCTCTTAATATATTGCGCTAGCATCCTTCTAAAATTTTGCAACTTTTCTTCATTTTTTATCTTATTCGGTAAATTGTATACTTTGAATCCGTCATGTAACAACATTCTCTGTTCTTCTCTAGTTTTACCTTTCTCTCT
This sequence comes from Odontomachus brunneus, assembly GCF_010583005.1. Classification (NCBI taxonomy): domain Eukaryota; kingdom Metazoa; phylum Arthropoda; class Insecta; order Hymenoptera; family Formicidae; genus Odontomachus; species Odontomachus brunneus. The sequence goes on from NW_022639536.1 coordinate 323,436, forward strand.
CTCTCTCTCTTTCTATATATATATATATATATATATATATATATATATATATATATATATAT
>NW_022639536.1:323507-324381 GCF_010583005.1 Odontomachus brunneus
CGACCGCAAGATCCGATTCGTGGCACACACGGCGCACGATTAGAGAACTCGACGGTACTGCTCCTGTCGAACGTGTGCGTGGATATCTGTATTCCGGGAGATATCGCGAAGGGAAGCCTCCACCGTTTTGGAGGCTTCGAGATGATCCGTAATGGTCGCGCGAATCCTTCTTTCAAATGCCGATCGTATAAAGAGAAGCCGTGGAGTATCCCGATACTTCGCGCGAGAAATGCCAACGTGTCTCAGACACTCTAAAGGCAATAGCCCAACGTGCTTACGCACTCTAAAGGGCCGTGGAGAGTTTTATCCAAAAGAATACCTCGTTGAGGCAATGACCTGATGCGCACCGGCAATCAGAAGGCCAATGAGCACACTACTTCTATACCGCCCGTGCTACCAGAGCGGTCCGGCCGTGCGTGTGCCGCGGCCGCTCTAATATAGCGTTCGCAAGCAGAATTTACTCGCGGGTTTGCCTCGCGCAGTCAGGCGCGCCGCCCCGCGAGTCAAGGCAAGACCAGGTAGTGCGGTCGACGCACAGTGTAACGTTCTCTTAACAAAAATAAAAAATCTGTCCGATTATTTCTCCAATTTTCTTATTTGATTATAATAACATGATATTTTGACATTCTAAAACTGGTAACAAATAATCAATATATACACATTATTACCTCAAAAACGTTCTTTTACTTTGGAAAATTACTAGATTAGATGTACAAAACTGAATTCATTTTCGATATTTCTTTTGTGAAACGCATATGTTTGTTTATAACAACTGAGTTGCTGTATAATATAAGATGGTAAAAAATACTCCGAATTTTTTTTTATATGTAAGAAAGTAATTTTTTTAACAATATGGATATGTTTACTTTATTTT
>NW_022639536.1:324391-325605 GCF_010583005.1 Odontomachus brunneus
TTGTCTTGTTATTATTGCACTTTCTGATCTCATTAATTCAATTTTGTTTTGCAAATAACTCGGACACAGTCCATTTACCATTTTGTATACCAACAAACATACTGTTGCGTACTCGACGCTCTGGTTGGAGAGCGAGCGCCGGTTGCTAGATGTCAAGGGGGCATCGGACACCGAGAAGTGACGCGGGGTGGGTATAAGTAAGCCCGGCAGGGCTTTTCACCCTCGGCGATGGAGCGAGGGCATCTTGCCCGCTCGCGGATGTAGTAGTCGACCAAACCGGTTTATGTCGGCTCTGAACGGAGCGGGATCCGCGAAACGTGGGGATGGGCACCTGTTCTTAACGCCGCGAGCCACAAGCGTCACGGATGCTTAGCCTATCAAGATGGCTTCCATCGGTTCCTCCGCTGAGCAGACGTAGATGTGAACGCCGCCGTATAGGAGTGACTGCTCATTCTGCCGACTGTCTCCTGGTTGACTTAGCTTGGTATGCACGCTGTACTAGGAGAACAACCCTGGTCGCTCTCGTATGCTACGCCCCGACGGCGATAGCGTGTGACACGATACAAATACCGATGACAAGACCGATGAGCCTGCCGATAAGTAATCGGCCGAGGGAAGATACTTCCGTGGAAGGCAGACCGGGAAGGTCTGACCCAGTCCTTTACGCGAGATGAAAGGAGAGAAAATACCGACCGCAAGATCCGATTCGTGGCACACACGGCGCACGATTAGAGAACTCGACGGTACTGCTCCTGTCGAACGTGTGCGTGGATATCTGTATTCCGGGAGATATCGCGAAGGGAAGCCTCCACCGTTTTGGAGGCTTCGAGATGATCCGTAATGGTCGCGCGAATCCTTCTTTCAAATGCCGATCGTATAAAGAGAAGCCGTGGAGTATCCCGATACTTCGCGCGAGAAATGCCAACGTGTCTCAGACACTCTAAAGGCAATAGCCCAACGTGCTTACGCACTCTAAAGGGCCGTGGAGAGTTTTATCCAAAAGAATACCTCGTTGAGGCAATGACCTGATGCGCACCGGCAATCAGAAGGCCAATGAGCACACTACTTCTATACCGCCCGTGCTACCAGAGCGGTCCGGCCGTGCGTGTGCCGCGGCCGCTCTAATATAGCGTTCGCAAGCAGAATTTACTCGCGGGTTTGCCTCGCGCAGTCAGGCGCGCCGCCCCGCGAGTCAAGGCAAGACCAGGTAGTGC
>NW_022639536.1:325615-325937 GCF_010583005.1 Odontomachus brunneus
AGGTTATAAAAAAAAAGGTAAAAAATCAGTTGTTTTCACGGCTACTTACAATCAGTTGTTTTTACGGCTACTCACAATCAGTTTTTTTCACAGTTACTCAAAAGCAGTTGTTTTCACAGCTACTCACAATCAGTTGTTTTCACAGCTACTTACAATCAAAATAAAGTGACATTTCTGTTAGTATAAAATGGCAAACCAAAATCCTTTTTGTTACATCTGTAATGGAAGATTTCCTTTAAAAACAATGACTCGTATTAATGGAGAAGAAAATGCTGGTAAACTAGAAATAGCTATTCATAGACGAAATGCTTTTAATTTGCCT
>NW_022639536.1:325947-326185 GCF_010583005.1 Odontomachus brunneus
ATATGTTTACTTTATTTTAATCAGCTTTTTTCCTTTTTTTGAATTCTTTAAATAAGAATTTAAAAAGATCGATAAATATCGATTTCTTATACTTTCTACAGAAAATTGTATTTTTTATATTCTTTCATTTAAGGTATAGTTGTGCTGCTCCTGACTGCTCTTTCATGAGATAATGGTGATAGAAGCAGGTTCGGATGAGGGGCAGTTTAATTAAGCGTTTCATTCATATACTTATTGT
>NW_022639536.1:326195-326422 GCF_010583005.1 Odontomachus brunneus
CTTTTTGTTACATCTGTAATGGAAGATTTCCTTTAAAAACAATGACTCGTATTAATGGAGAAGAAAATGCTGGTAAACTAGAAATAGCTATTCATAGACGAAATGCTTTTAATTTGCCTCCTTTGGATGTAACTAATCGTACACAACTATGCCTTAATTGCAATCGGTCAATTCTTGAAGAGATAAGAGTTGTTGAACAAGATCCTGGCTGCTTGATATTAAATGTT
>NW_022639536.1:326432-326652 GCF_010583005.1 Odontomachus brunneus
GTTAATGTTTGATGAAAACCAACTCATATAAAATCTTTAGATTTGGATGTGCTCAGGGAAATGAACCTAGAACATGTCGATTTTCTTCTTTCTTTATTGATCTCCCTTATATAGCAGAACATTATAAACCATATGGACCTGTAATTAAAGTGATTATCAACGTAGTGAACCTCTTACTTTAGGTTCTTATGCGTAATATGAAACAATGCCGTCAGAGTTC
>NW_022639536.1:326662-329723 GCF_010583005.1 Odontomachus brunneus
TTGACGTCTTTAGACGTCACTTTGCTACCTGGGATGAACGTCCACCGGATGTCTGTTGGGCTTTATTCGGACGTCTTATGGACGTCTCAATATCCAAACTTGAACGTCTACTGGACGTCCATAAGATGTCCATGTGCTATCTGGGATACCCCACCCGGTAGGAAGAACAAACAAAGTTGTTGATATATTGGAGGAATTAGTGCTCGAGCTCAGTCATAATCGATTGTCGCGCTTAGCAGATTTTGTGATGCGTTATGTGCATGTCTCCTTCGAGGTACGAAGCCTCGAAGGAGATGTATGCAAATAACATTGTATGTATCTAAATATAAAATAAACAAGAATATTTTATGAAAAACCAAGAACATCAGAAATGTTTTATTTTGTATCACATCGTACTGCAACATATAACAATTTAATGTCTACTATTTAATTAATATTATTTCATATAAATTAAATGCACATATTAGTCAAAATAAATTATATTTAACAAATTAACACAAGTATGTAAATATAGACACACAAATATATACAAGTAGGGTAAACTCGGGTATTATGATCAGAAAGATGGCCATAGGCTGTAATTTCTCTAATAGTTGCAAAACATTGCGTTCGTGTAATCAGTCACAAAGATAATCGATATTTATCGTAGTGTATGTGCGTACATTTTTCGAAATAGTAAGAATATTATACTACATTTTTATTTTCGACTACATGTAAAATTTCTTGTGTCCACTAAAACGTGCTGTAACATCGAGTAAATTATAGTTAAGATATCGCAATCAGTGTTGGGTACATAAAGTAGGTATGTAAATTGTAATATAACATGCATTCTTATTTTTGTTTTCACTATTCGTTTATAAGTACTATCCCAGCAAATATAATAATATAACAGTTACATCGTCATAATAACGGAATGTAACGTGCAATTTAACATGTTTGTTACATGTAACATACACGTTAGTTGTAATTTCCCACTCAAATAATATTGCAACTATATAACAGAAATATAACATGTTACTAAAATGTTATATAGCTGGAATATAAATTATTATTTCTCAGCAATTATAGGTATTTAATTGTACTCAAAGATTATAAGCTCATATATTACTTAATTTGTAAAAATATTATAATTATATATTTTGTATAAAAAATATTTTTACTGAAGGTAATAACATAAAAGTATCTTGCTATTCTAAACTAATTAACTCCCAAATAATACAAGATATTCCAGAATCATCTTAGAGCTATTCTAGGCGTCTAGTGTCCCAGTATGTTTGTGATGATCCACGAAAGACAACGGATCGTCACGACGAGGAACCAATAAATTATTTATGCTGAACAACCGTGAGACAAAGCGCCGAACATCCGTGCTTGGATACGCGACGTCGACATCCATTACCTGTACCGTTCCGTCGACCGAGTTGGATACGCGACGTCGACATCCACTACCTGTACCGTTGCGTCGACCAAGTTGGATATGCGACGTCGACATCCACTACCTATACCGTTCTGTCGACCGAGTTGGATACGTGACGTCGACATCCACTACCTGTGCTGTTCCGTCGACCGAGTTGGATATGCTACGTCGACATCCACTACCTGTGCCGTTCCGTCGACCGAGTTGGATACGCGACGTCGACATCCGCTACCTATACTGTTCCGTCGACCGAGTTGGATACGCGACGTCGACCTCCGCTTTCTAGACCGTTTCGTCGACTCGTTTATCCTCACCATGAAAGTATCGACCACGCGGCCGAGATCTCCAACACATTGGAGCGCTTTCGAATACGCGTAACCGACGATAAACGCATCATCGCGCTAGCAAACCGCGCCGACGCCGCATAACGCATTTCGCGTATACAAGTTGCGAAGCACATCGCACCAACAACCGTTCCGAAACCGACTCAATTAAAAGCTGGTATCAACGTTTAAATCCCGCTGAGTACACAGATTCACAAAACGGGCGATAGAAGACCGCGACACCGATCACGTCCCGTGAACCGCGCGCGAGTCTGGACGCTCGTAGCTGTCACCGCGACGTAAACCTAGACTCACGATGTGAGCAAAAACGCGACCATACACCAACAGCGTCGCTCTACCTGTATATAGTTGTAAATAGCATTTATTCTAGAATATAGTTCATACTTATTGTTACCTGTACCACTGCTTCAAATTTATTAAGCCTAACCTTGGACCGTACCGGCTAAGACTATCCCGTATGTAACGCAAGAGCGTTACATGTTCTCAGGCATTTTATGCTATTGGAGTTATTTTCATTTATTCATTTTCATTATTCTGTTGTGACGTGGCAGCCTCGGAGGCGCTCGTCCCAGGGAACAGTGATTGTTCCTCGCGTATCGCGTCCCTAAAGGATTTTCGCGAATGTTACCTTTTATCACGTCCCAGCGTATTTTCTTTTGTGTGTAAGTCTTTAGGACAAATATCGGAAGTATTTCGTGCGAGCGGAACAGATTTGAAGGTTCTTGCGTCCCAAACTTTGTGCCCCTCGGCTTCCTTTGCCGGCCACCAGAACCAACGGAACCAAGGACATCAAGGGACGAAGGAGCATCGATCACCGGCTCATCGCTCTCGCTCAGGTGAATCGCTCTCCTATTATTTAATGTTAGAATAATTCTCGCGTTTTCCGATCGCTCTGCATTAGCGAATATTATATCGACTAGAATATTCGATAACGAGAACACAGTTACCGAAATAGCAGATGATACCGCTTAGCTGTGTTTACTTTATAGCGGGTGCTTGACGGCAGGAAGATAAGACAGTCCCGATGATCCCAGCAAGAAAAACTGGAGCGCCAATGGAGATCGCGAGTCGATCCACGGCAATAGTGTCTCGAGACAAACCTACCGAAAATTTCTGATTCCCGAGTGCCAGAGACCTCTGGGATAAAAGGGAAGCGACGAAGGAGGACCAGCGAGGATCCGCGGTCCTCAGGAAGCAGAGAGATCGACAGCCTTGCGGCGACCGTCACCGCGTAACGACGACCAGCTTACCGCCGCGAATATCGTGAGAGATAGAGAGAGAGAGAGAGAGAGAGAGAGAG
>NW_022639536.1:329733-332074 GCF_010583005.1 Odontomachus brunneus
ATCTCATTAATTCAATTTTGTTTTGCAAATAACTCGGACACAGTCCATTTACCATTTTGTATACCAACAAACATACTGTTGCGTACTCGACGCTCTGGTTGGAGAGCGAGCGCCGGTTGCTAGATGTCAAGGGGGCATCGGACACCGAGAAGTGACGCGGGGTGGGTATAAGTAAGCCCGGCAGGGCTTTTCACCCTCGGCGATGGAGCGAGGGCATCTTGCCCGCTCGCGGATGTAGTAGTCGACCAAACCGGTTTATGTCGGCTCTGAACGGAGCGGGATCCGCGAAACGTGGGGATGGGCACCTGTTCTTAACGCCGCGAGCCACAAGCGTCACGGATGCTTAGCCTATCAAGATGGCTTCCATCGGTTCCTCCGCTGAGCAGACGTAGATGTGAACGCCGCCGTATAGGAGTGACTGCTCATTCTGCCGACTGTCTCCTGGTTGACTTAGCTTGGTATGCACGCTGTACTAGGAGAACAACCCTGGTCGCTCTCGTATGCTACGCCCCGACGGCGATAGCGTGTGACACGATACAAATACCGATGACAAGACCGATGAGCCTGCCGATAAGTAATCGGCCGAGGGAAGATACTTCCGTGGAAGGCAGACCGGGAAGGTCTGACCCAGTCCTTTACGCGAGATGAAAGGAGAGAAAATACCGACCGCAAGATCCGATTCGTGGCACACACGGCGCACGATTAGAGAACTCGACGGTACTGCTCCTGTCGAACGTGTGCGTGGATATCTGTATTCCGGGAGATATCGCGAAGGGAAGCCTCCACCGTTTTGGAGGCTTCGAGATGATCCGTAATGGTCGCGCGAATCCTTCTTTCAAATGCCGATCGTATAAAGAGAAGCCGTGGAGTATCCCGATACTTCGCGCGAGAAATGCCAACGTGTCTCAGACACTCTAAAGGCAATAGCCCAACGTGCTTACGCACTCTAAAGGGCCGTGGAGAGTTTTATCCAAAAGAATACCTCGTTGAGGCAATGACCTGATGCGCACCGGCAATCAGAAGGCCAATGAGCACACTACTTCTATACCGCCCGTGCTACCAGAGCGGTCCGGCCGTGCGTGTGCCGCGGCCGCTCTAATATAGCGTTCGCAAGCAGAATTTACTCGCGGGTTTGCCTCGCGCAGTCAGGCGCGCCGCCCCGCGAGTCAAGGCAAGACCAGGTAGTGCGGTCGACGCACAGTGTAACGTTCTCTTAACAAAAATAAAAAATCTGTCCGATTATTTCTCCAATTTTCTTATTTGATTATAATAATATGATATTTTGACATTCTAAAACTGGTAACAAATAATCAATATATACACATTATTACCTCAAAAACGTTCTTTTACTTTGGAAAATTACTAGATTAGATGTACAAAACTGAATTCATTTTCGATATTTCTTTTGTGAAACGCATATGTTTGTTTATAACAACTGAGTTGCTGTATAATATAAGATGGTAAAAAATACTCCGAATTTTTTTTTATATGTAAGAAAGTAATTTTTTTAACAATATGGATATGTTTACTTTATTTTAATCAGCTTTTTTCCTTTTTTTGAATTCTTTAAATAAGAATTTAAAAAGATCGATAAATATCGATTTCTTATACTTTCTACAGAAAATTGTATTTTTTATATTCTTTCATTTAAGGTATAGTTGTGCTGCTCCTGACTGCTCTTTCATGAGATAATGGTGATAGAAGCAGGTTCGGATGAGGGGCAGTTTAATTAAGCGTTTCATTCATATACTTATTGTGAAAGAACAGTATGAAAGGAGTCGCAAAATGTTCTTTTCAGAAAATAAATATTAATTTCTGATTTTCATTAATATCGTTAAAATATTACGGTTAATAAAAAGAAAAGTGTAATTGTTAATGTTTGATGAAAACCAACTCATATAAAATCTTTAGATTTGGATGTGCTCAGGGAAATGAACCTAGAACATGTCGATTTTCTTCTTTCTTTATTGATCTCCCTTATATAGCAGAACATTATAAACCATATGGACCTGTAATTAAAGTGATTATCAACGTAGTGAACCTCTTACTTTAGGTTCTTATGCGTAATATGAAACAATGCCGTCAGAGTTCATATTAGCTATAAGTCGTTTCTATGACTTGTCCTTCTGACAAGTCCTCTCAGCAACTTGAATGTTATCATAGTCGCCGCTCTCTATCCTAAGCCGATATTAGGATCTCCGAGCCGATAGTCGAACACTGTTATCAGAGTTCCTTTTGTAAGAGTCAACCTTATTATGCAAAAAAAAACGGAGCACTTGTCCGTTTGTTGCCCAGCACGTAGGTCATCAGTTGTAAAGCTGACCATCTCTGTGCGGATATC
>NW_022639536.1:332084-332242 GCF_010583005.1 Odontomachus brunneus
CGACTATGCTCTGTCGGAAACAACATGCAGAGATTGGTTTAGACGCTTCAAAAATAATAATTTTGAAGATAAAGAACGCTCTGGCGCACCGAAAAAGTTTGAAGACGAAGAATTGGAGGCATTACTTCATGAAGACTCATGTCAGACGCTAACTGAAC
>NW_022639536.1:332252-339163 GCF_010583005.1 Odontomachus brunneus
GCTGACCATCTCTGTGCGGATATCAACCGTGCCTCAATTACATGGTTCCACATATGTGTACCAAACAGCTATCTACTGCCACCCGACGAAACTGATGCGAGCCGACGTTACTCATCCTCGGTGAGAGGTCACCAAAGACACAACTTACCACACGTGTCGGCGGACGCCCTCACTGGCGTCACCTTTTTTCAAGCGACGATCCATATCACCACACAATATGATGATCCCCGTCCTCAAATTGGGGCCTCTTAGATTGCGGCTCGTTGCTGTCACCTCGTTGCTACACTTGAACAATAAGAGACGATCTCAACACTTGTCACTCCGACTCAAGCACTTCCCTTCGTTCTGCTTTCGTTGTTCCTTTGTGACGCAATATGGCCACACAGCCAACCTCGAGAGGGACGATCTCCCTTTCTCCTTTTCGCAGCGCCTCCGTCCCCGTTCGCCCCGTTGTAATATTATAGTTATACAAATACCAAAATATATTTCCCATTGTACCCACATACACACACAAGTGACATTTCATGAGTTCTGAACAGTAATTTGAGAGCAGCCGAGTAAATTTTCGAGCGCATCTCGAAATTTTCTCTTAATATTCTTTATTCTAAAAAAGCCACAAATCTAAATGACACATATTATTAGTTAAAATTAATTTAAAACAGCTATTTGAAATTATAAACTAATAATCTAAAACCATTAAGAACATGTACGGATGTCTTAGTACTGTTTGATATTAATAATATAAAGTTATTAATATAATGGTAATAACACGTTCACACATCGCGTATAAGCGAGACCGTGTATACCGAATTCTTCTTCGGCCAAACAAATCGAGTGAACTACGAGTGAATCGACATTGTTAAATATCTACAAAATAATCAAACTGAGTTTAGTGAAAAACAATGTGGGAGACCGCAGAAATCTTTCAAAGAAGCAAGTTTAATAACAAAAAAGCGAAGGATAGTAGATTTAATTACAAAAAGGACATGTGATGAGTTAGTGTTTGCTGCTGAATTATCTCTTGGGCAAAATAAAAGAGGATTATACGAAGATAAAAAGTTTTTATCACCATTAAACTTTAGCGTTATATTTAGAGATTTAGGTCTTACTTTTAGAAAATACAATATATTACGATCCACTAAACAGTTTAAATCCCGATATGCTACCTAGCTATTATACTTAAAAAAAAATAAAAAGTCAGCGTTTGCCTAAGATTTAAGATGTTTGCAGAAATCTATGCAGAAATAAATCTACAAGAAATATTGGATAAAACTGTAGAATCATTACTCGGCTTCATTAAAGATAAGATCTCTCAAATTTCACGTTTGACTTTAATTTGTAAGTGTAGATTCGATGGTAGTTCGGGTCATAGTAAACAAACGTTTTCTGATTTAAATAATACAGATGAATTTATGTTTTTAATTGCATTTATTCCTATTCGTTTGATAAATATCGTGTTAGGAAATATAATATGGGAAAATCCAACACCATCGTCCACTATATTGTCGTTCGATCAAATTTATATTTACAAAAGAATCACCCTCATTAATTAAAGAAGAACAAATAAAAATCGAACAATTGATTGAGAATTTAAAGCCCATTAACATTCAATTCGGTAGTAATTTTTTGCGTCACATAGTATGTTCTTCACAATGATTGACGGCAGTATTTGTAATGTTATTATTGAAACTAATTCAAGTCAAATATATTATATTTGTGGAGTTATCCCTAAAGAAATGAATAAAATAGGAATAGAAAATCGATCACCAAATAAGTTATTTTACAAGCATGGTTTATCAATTCTGCATTACTGGATAAGATTTTTTGAATGTTTGTTGCATATTGCATATAGATTGCCTTTAAAAACTTGGCAAGTACGAGAAGAAAATTCTAAAAAGATTTTTGCTGTTACTAAAAGTGATATACAATAAAAATTTAAAAAGGATTTAGGCTTAATTGTTGATAAGCCAAAACCAGGATTTGATTCTACTAATGACGGTAACATTGCTAGGAGATTCTTTGAGAATCCTGAATTAAGTGGTACTATCACAGGTCTTAATGTTCCTTTAGTCAAAAACTTAAATATTATTCTTAGGATTATTTCTAGTGATAAGCTAATTGATATCACTAAATTTACCAATTTAGTGAAAGAAACAATGGAATTTTATTTAACAAATTACTCATGGTATTATATGCCTATTTCATTGCATAAACTATTGATGCACGGTTCTGATATCATTTCATCTTTCATAATACCAATAGGCAAGCTATCCGAGGAAGCATTAGAAGCTAGACATTTTAGAGAACGTTACACAAGAAAAACTTTACGTGTTGACACAAATAAAGATTTTATGAACATGCTCCTTTTATCTTTAGATCCTGAACTTTCTTCTTTACGAAAGAACAAGTTGAACGAAAAAATAAAATTAGATCAAAACATATTAGAATATTTAATTATTGATGACAGCGACTGTGAAAGAATTTAATATATCAACAAATTTAAATGTGATAATACCTTAAACTTATATTAATAAATATTAATTATGTTAAAATAAATGTTTATTATGTTAATTTATGTTAAAATAAATAAAATACAACAATTCAATAACTATATTATTATTATTGATAAGAACATTCCTTGTTTTACACGTTATATAATGTTTAACGTTATATAATGTTTAATAAAGTAAAAATAAGTAACGCGTTTGTAAATATGTAGCATTTACATCAACACGTTAAATAAAGAACAGAAATAAAATTTAATTGCGTTAAATTTTGAAAAATAATTTTTGAATGAATTTCCTATATACTCGTTACACTGTACGACGGCGAGAGAATCGTCTCTAACGCGAGGCAACCCGGCTCTGGCGCCGAATCTCGGCGGCCGTCGATTCCACCGACGTTGTTCGCCGGAACACTGCGGTGGGCTACGCTATATCCGCAACACATACATTGTATTCAATTCGTTCCTCAATCGACATGAATTGTAACGCCTCAAACATATCAGTAATACGTGCCCATTTATTGCACCGAAGTATAATTCTCCTTCCCCGATTTTGTAATTTTTGCAAACACTTTATGTTTGTCTTGCTTAATCCCAGCAATATTGATTCGCAATATTCAAACGATGGGGAAAATATAGACTTACACACTATACATCTCATGTTCAGTGACAAATCTGAACTAACTCTACTCAGAACACCCAATTTCCCTCCTATCTTTTTATTCATGTAACTGACCTGTGCCGTGAAATTTATGTTTTCATCTATCATTATTCCTAAGTATTTCATTTCATTTATCAGGACCTTGAATAAGTTCTCGCTGTTTTCCAACATATGGCGTTACCACAACTGCGTGCGTGTAGTTTAAGATGGTAACGCATCTATAAGGAAGTACTATAAGCAAGCTTGAAATTCAGTGTATGTCATTTCGCCGAAGTGTAAACAACTTTTTTTTTCATAGTGTTAAACATGTCGAGTTTCGTGCCAAAAAAAAAAGTATTTGCGGAGAATTTTATTACACTACTTTATTAAAAAAAAATCTGCAGCTGAAGCACACAGAATTCTTGTTGAGACTTATGCGACTATGCTCTGTCGGAAACAACATGCAGAGATTGGTTTAGACGCTTCAAAAATAATAATTTTGAAGATAAAGAACGCTCTGGCGCACCGAAAAAGTTTGAAGACGAAGAATTGGAGGCATTACTTCATGAAGACTCATGTCAGACGCTAACTGAACTTGCAGAATCATTAGGAGTTGATCACACAACAGTTTCGAAACGTTTGAAAGTATTAGGAATGATTCAAAAGCAAGGACATTGGGTGCCGTACGAGTTGAAGCCGAGAGACGTCGAACGGTGTCTTTTCACGTGTGAACAGCTGCTTCAACGGCAGAAAAGGAAAGATTTTGTAACGGTTTTTCGTTCCATGTGGGATAGTCTTAGTCGGTGCAGTCCAAGGTTTAGCTCAATAAATTGGAAGCAGTGGTGTAGATAATAAGAAATGTGTAATTATATTCTATTATAATGCTATTTACATGTACATCTAAAGTTACGCTGCCGGCGCGTGGTCGCGTTTTTGCTCTTGTCGAAGATCTAACAAGTAACACTAGGGAAGTGATAATCACCGATTTTCCTGAAACTGCGCATACAAGTAGTTCTTCAAAAACTATTAAACACGTATTTTTTTGTTTTTCCCCAAAAACGAATTTTGGGGTAGAAATCGCCCCTACAAATTTTGGTAGAGGGGTAAGATGTACTTTACAAACTGTTTAAAGAATTCGTATGAAATTTGGTATCTAAGGCTTTTTGGTCTCGCTGATTTCAAATTTGAAGTCAGTTTTTGAAAATTCAAAATGGCGGATCCAATATGGCGAACAGATTTTTAAACAGAACTAGATTTTTATGAAACTTGGAATTTTCGATCTTCTTCAGTCGCTGAATAAGAATCAGAAATTCTTCTTTGAACTACATTCAGCGTTACTCATTGTCAGGAAGAACGCCGTGGACTTCTTTGTAATAAGAGAAAAATAATTTTTGGGTTTATCGACATTTTCGAAAATATTGGTTTTCCCTTTTGAAGATTGAGGGCGTCAGTTATACATTAAACTTACCTGGTATTGAATTTTAAAAAGCTCTTGATATTCTATGAATAAAAGAAAATTAAAACCAATACTTACCTGCTACTACAGTCTAAATGTAACTTCTTTAAATGTATTATAAAGATTAAAAAACATGCATAAGACATGAGGCGTATACTTATTACATGTATTTTACATGTGAGCAGATACAGCTGATGAACTGACTGACATCTACAAATTCTGTATGAAATTGATTCTCAAACTTACCTGCGAGTTTATATGGTTCTTTTAATTATTAGGTTCTTGGTCTTTATTAATAATTCGCAAGTGAGTTCAAGCACCAGTTCCTTATAGTATCTGTAGATGTCAGTCACCTCAGCAGCCATATCTTCTCACATGTAAGATTCATCTTTAAAATAATAAAGTAGACGCCTTATGTTTTTTGAATATTTTTTAATCTTTATAACACATTTAAATCAGTTGTATTTATACTGCAAGAGCAGGTAAGTATTGGTTGTGCCACATAGCATACATTTGTAGATGTCAGTCAGCCCAGCAGCTATATCTGCTTACACGTAAGATCGAATCGGTCTGTCCAGAATCGGCGTAGCGGAGTATAATACATTTAAATAGTATAATATTTTAACATTTTAATAATATAGTACATTTAATTCAGTTGTATTTATACTGCAATAGCAGGTAAGTATTGGTTTTTACTTTCTTTTTTTTACAGTATAAGAAGAACTTTTTAAAACTCAATATTAGGTAAGTTTAATTTTAAACTAACGCCATTATTGGTCAAAGGAAAAAACCTTCAAAAATGTCGATGAACCTAAAAAATATTGTTCTCTTATTACAACAAAGTTTTAATCGTCCAGAATACAATCTGGAAACAGTAATTATAGAAGAAGAAAGATTATTTGCTCTTCATTTAGAGAATTTAATCAAAGAATCTGTTGACACCCAAATATTCTTTGAAAATTTTGATAGCGGAAAAGTCACAGGCAAGAGGACTCACAGCAAAAACCTCCCGAAAAGTAAGAGGCAAGGGAACTCACATAAAAAAACTCCCGATATTGTGAGAGGCAAGGGAACTCACCGCAAAAAACTCCCGATATTGTGAGAGGCAAGGGAACTCACAGCAAAAAACTCCCGATATTGTGAGAGGCAAGGGGACTCACATCAAAAACCTCCCGAAAAGTGAGAGGCAAGGGGACTCACTTTTAATAAAGTACCCCAATGGAAACAAAAAGCTACTACGTCCACGTCGTTGTTCCTGGGTAATGCTAAAAGTAGTTCAAAAAAGAATTTCTGATTCGTAATCAGCGAGGCCAAAAACCCTTAGATACCATGTTTCATAGAAATCCTTAATAAAATTAAAATCCGTCCGCTATATTGGATCCGCCATTTTGAATTTTCGAAAACTGACTTTAGATTCGTAATCAGCAAGGCCAAAAACCCTTAGATACCATGTTTCATAGAAATCCTTAAAAAAATCCGTCCGCCATATTGGATCCGCCATTTTGAATTTTCAAAAACTGACTTCAAATTCGAAATCAGCGAGGCCAAAAAGCCCTAGATACCAAATTTCATACGAATCCTACAAACAGTTTGTAAAGTACCTCTTACCCTCCCCCCCCCCCACCAAAATTTGTAGGGGCGATTTCTACCCCAAAATTCGTTTTTGGGGAAAAACAAAAAAATACGTGTTTAATAGTTTTTGAAGAACTACTTGTATGTGCAGTTTCAGGAAAATCGGTGATTATCACTTCCCTAGTGTTACTTGTAAGTTGACGTCGCGATGGTAGCTGCAAGCGGCCAGGCGCGAGCGCGGCTGGCGGGACGCGATTGGTGTTGTTTCGCGATATTCTATTGCCCGTGTTATGAATTCGTAGACTCAGCAAGATTTAAACTATTGTTGATACCGGTTTTTAACCGAACCGGTTTCGGGTTGTCGTGGTATATCTCGTGACTTGTAAACGCTAGATCTGTTATGTGATATCGGAGCGGTGCTAGGTAAAGGATGTCGACGTCGCGTATCCACCTCGGTCGACGGAACGGTCTAGGGAGAGGATGTCGACGTCGCGTATCCACCTCGGTCGACGGAACGGTTCAGGAAAAGGATGTCGACGTCGCGTATCCATTTCGGTCGACGGAACGGTCTAGGATCTCTAGGAAGTTGTGAGCTCTGGTCGGTTGAGCGCCTCAGAGGAGCTCTCCGGCGGATCTCTCTCGATCCCGATTTCGCATCGGCTTTTATACTAGTTTTAGCAAACAGCAGCGCTGTTGATGTCGCGGATGTTCGGCGCTTGCCCCACGGATATTCGGTGTAA
>NW_022639536.1:339173-339406 GCF_010583005.1 Odontomachus brunneus
GTAACGGTTTTTCGTTCCATGTGGGATAGTCTTAGTCGGTGCAGTCCAAGGTTTAGCTCAATAAATTGGAAGCAGTGGTGTAGATAATAAGAAATGTGTAATTATATTCTATTATAATGCTATTTACATGTACATCTAAAGTTACGCTGCCGGCGCGTGGTCGCGTTTTTGCTCTTGTCGAAGATCTAACAAGTAACACTAGGGAAGTGATAATCACCGATTTTCCTGAAACT
>NW_022639536.1:339416-339712 GCF_010583005.1 Odontomachus brunneus
CCCGATTTCGCATCGGCTTTTATACTAGTTTTAGCAAACAGCAGCGCTGTTGATGTCGCGGATGTTCGGCGCTTGCCCCACGGATATTCGGTGTAAACAATATAACAAATATTTGTCGTGATGATCCATTCTTTCTGTGGATCGTCACAGTTTTTTGCATCGTATCGTGACTGGCGATGAAAAATGGATATACTACGATAACCCTAAGCGTAGAAGATCGTGGGGTAAGCCCGGCCATGCATCAACATCGTCGGCGAAGCTGAATATCCATGCCTCTGCTCTGCATTTGGTGGGAT
>NW_022639536.1:339722-339873 GCF_010583005.1 Odontomachus brunneus
CCCCTACAAATTTTGGTAGAGGGGTAAGATGTACTTTACAAACTGTTTAAAGAATTCGTATGAAATTTGGTATCTAAGGCTTTTTGGTCTCGCTGATTTCAAATTTGAAGTCAGTTTTTGAAAATTCAAAATGGCGGATCCAATATGGCGG
>NW_022639536.1:339883-340240 GCF_010583005.1 Odontomachus brunneus
GAAGCTGAATATCCATGCCTCTGCTCTGCATTTGGTGGGATCAGCTGGGTGTAGTTTATTATGAGCTGCTCAAACCGAACGAAACCACCGAGAGATCGCTATCGACTACAATTGATGCGTTTGAGCCGAGCATTGAAGAAAAAGCGGCCGCTATACGAGCAGAGATACGACAAGGTGATTTTGCAACATAACAACGCTCGGCCACATGTTGCACAACCGGTGAAAACCTAGTTGGAAACGCTTAAATGGGAAGTCCTACCCCACCCGCCGTATTCATTGCCAGACATTGCCTCTTCCGATTATCACTTGTTCCGATCGATGGAATATGGCCTGGCTGAGCAGCACTTCCATTCTTAT
>NW_022639536.1:340250-340547 GCF_010583005.1 Odontomachus brunneus
GTTGAGGGTGTTAGTTATACATTAAACTTACCTGGTATTGAATTTTAAAAAGCTCTTCTATGAATAAAAGAAAATTAAAACCAATACTTACCTGCTACTACAATCATGTAACTTCTTTAAATGTATTATAAAGATTAAAAAACATGCATAAGACATGAGGCGTATACTTATTACATGTATTTTACATGTGAGCAAATACAGCTGATGAACTGACTGACATCTACAAATTCTATATGACATTGATTCTCAAACTTACCTGCGAGTTTATATGGTTCTTTTAATTATTAGGTTCTTGGT
>NW_022639536.1:340557-340960 GCF_010583005.1 Odontomachus brunneus
TACATGTATTTTACATGTGAGCAAATACAGCTGATGAACTGACTGACATCTACAAATTCTATATGAAATTGATTCCCAAACTTACCTGCGAGTTTATATGATTCTTTTAATTATTAGGTTCTTGGTCTTTATTAATAATTCGCAAGTGAGTTCAAGCACCAGTTCCTTATAGTATCTGTAAATGTCAGTCACCTCAGCAGCCATATCTTCTCACATGTAAGATTCATCTTTAAAATAATAAAGTAGACGCCTTATGTTTTTTGAATATTTTTTAATCTTTATAACACATTTAAGTTGCATTTATACCGCAAGAGCAGGTAAGTATTGGTTGTGCCACATAGCATACATTTGTAGATGTCAGTCAGCCCAGCAGCTATATCTGCTTACACGTAAGATCGAATCG
>NW_022639536.1:340970-341086 GCF_010583005.1 Odontomachus brunneus
TCTGCATTTGGTGGGATCAGCTGGGTGTAGTTTATTATGAGCTGCTCAAACCGAACGAAACCACCGAGAGATCGCTATCGACTACAATTGATGCGTTTGAGCCGAGCATTGAAGAA
>NW_022639536.1:341096-341189 GCF_010583005.1 Odontomachus brunneus
AATCATGTAACTTCTTTAAATGTATTATAAAGATTAAAAAACATGCATAAGACATGAGGCGTATACTTATTACATGTATTTTACATGTGAGCA
>NW_022639536.1:341199-346954 GCF_010583005.1 Odontomachus brunneus
TCGATCCCGATTTCGCATCGGCTTTTATACTAGTTTTAGCAAACAGCAGCGCTGTTGATGTCGCGGATGTTCGGCGCTTGCCCCACGGATATTCGGTGTAAACAATATAACAAATATTTGTCGTGATGATCCATTCTTTCTGTGGATCGTCACAGTTTTTTGCATCGTATCGTGACTGGCGATGAAAAATGGATATACTACGATAACCCTAAGCGTAGAAGATCGTGGGGTAAGCCCGGCCATGCATCAACATCGTCGGCGAAGCTGAATATCCATGCCTCTGCTCTGCATTTGGTGGGATCAGCTGGGTGTAGTTTATTATGAGCTGCTCAAACCGAACGAAACCACCGAGAGATCGCTATCGACTACAATTGATGCGTTTGAGCCGAGCATTGAAGAAAAAGCGGCCGCTATACGAGCAGAGATACGACAAGGTGATTTTGCAACATAACAACGCTCGGCCACATGTTGCACAACCGGTGAAAACCTAGTTGGAAACGCTTAAATGGGAAGTCCTACCCCACCCGCCGTATTCATTGCCAGACATTGCCTCTTCCGATTATCACTTGTTCCGATCGATGGAATATGGCCTGGCTGAGCAGCACTTCCATTCTTATGAAGATGCCAAAAAATGGGTCGACTCTTGGGTAACCTCAAAAGACGTGTCGTTTTTCCGACGTGGAATTCAAATATTGCCAGAAAAATGGGAAAAAGTAGTGGCTAGCGATGGACAATACTTTCAGTGACATGTTTTTTACGACTTTTTTTAAATAAAGCATTAATTTTCATGAAAAATCAGCGAGAATTTATTCAAGGTCCTAATACTATCTCTAATATTTTACTCTGCATTTTTATTTTTATATTGTCTTCTATCACTTTCTTTTTAATTCCTCTTATCAACATTACTTCAGTTTTATTTACATTTAACTGCAGCTTGTTTATCTTCAACCATTCTTCAATGTTCTGTATTTGCACGTTAAGTTGGTTGTTGACTTCCTGACTCAAATTCCCTACTGTATATATCAGGGCATCATCAGCAAATAACCTATTTACACATTTGTCCCCAATGACATCAGCAATATCGTTCATGTATAATAAAAATAGTAGCGGCTCCAAAACCGATCCTTGCGGTATGCCTTGCTCGACATTAATGGGACTAGATAGTATGCCATTAAATTTTACTCTTTGTGTCCTATTTACCAGATAACACCTTAACCATTTAAGAACTGTTCCCTTAATGCCATACCACTTTAGTTTTCGTATTAGAATTTTTCTGCCAACTATTTCAAATGCCTTTCTTAGGTCGAGAAAAACTACTCCTATCACTTTTCTCTCTCCTATACTCCTCTTCCAATCTGACAAAACCCATTGTAATGCTGTTTCACATGAATGCTTAGCTCTAAAACCTGATTGACATTCTTTGATCAAATCATTGCCCTCTAAATATTCCACTAATTGTTTTTAAACCATTATCTCCAAAATTTTTTCATAAACTGGTAATTTGTTTATTGGTCTAAATTCTTCTATTTTAATTGTTCCTCTCACTTTTGGTACTGGAACTATTATCGCTCCTTTCCATTTACTGGGAAATCTCCCTTCTTCCATTGACCTATTCAATACGTGACAAAGTTTTTTGCCAGTTACTTCTACTACTAATTTCATTATTTTTACTTTTATCCCCTCTTCTATACCACTCTTATTTTCAAATTTTCTTACGATCTGATATAATTTATCTACCTCAATTAATTTAAATTCTTCTAATATGCTATCAGTATATTTTATGTCACTTATTTGATTCAAGATGGTGCTATCCTCTACCTGCCTAGTACTTTCTACAAAATAATTATTAAATTTATTTGCCATTACCTCGATCTCCTTGATTGTTTCATCTCCATCCTTTATTTTTCTATAAATCCTATTCCTATGTGAATTACCTTTAATAAGTTTTTTAATTTTCTCACATTTTCTTTGGGTTTTTTTTGTTTTCGTCTATACTTTTTTTCTAAATAATCCCTCTTTGCTTTTCTGCAAATATCAACTACCTTGTTTATCAATTTACGGAAGAGTTCCCAATCTAGTTGATTCCCTCTTAAACGTGCTTCTTTATATGCCATATCTCTATCTTTTATTAACCGATTAATTTCCTCTGAGAGCCATTGTTTATCCTGCCACTTACTTTTTAATAATACTGTCTTTTTTGGTGCAACAATATCTAAGCATTTAACAATCGCAGTTATCATTAAATTCGCTATGTCATCAACACTGTTTTTCCCTCTATATTATTTATATTAATATTGATCATTTTCTTAAATTTATCCACATCTATCCTTTTATAGTCTCTATATACAATCTTCCTATTCTCATTCCCTTTAACTTTTACATCCCAGTAAATCACTACTGTCGAATGATCTATTATCTTGGGTTCATGTTTTATCTCTACATATAAATTAACATTAGAAAAAACCAAGTCGATCATTGTTTCAGATGTACATACAATACTTGAGGCTTCTTTAACTAATTGTTTCAACCCTACCGAATTTATTACTTTTGTTAATTTCTTTTGAATGTAATTATTTAATTTCATGTCTATATTAAAATCCCCCATAATAATATTTTCATTCAGCATATCATTACTTCCTCAAGAAAATCTATAAAACTACTATTACTACTATTTGATTAATGGTAAATTAACATAATCATACCTTTGTAATTTCTGTCGACTATTTTTACAATTATTGACCACCAGTTTCTGTCGTATGTTTCTATTGTTACAGTTTTAAATTTGATTTTAGTATCTAGTATATATAACAACACACCACCTGTTCTGCTTCAGATTCAGAATCACATCGCATACATTCGTATCCATTTATTAACAGCTCATGATCCTCGATCGCTCGCGTTACATGAGTTTCTGTAAAACCTACAACATGTGGTCTAAATTTTCCTATCAATACCTTTTCAATTTCATCCTTATGCTTGACAAACCTTTGCGCATTAAGACAGATTATACTATTTTTTATACTACTCAATTCTGCTAGTTACTATATGCTACATTGTATTTTGCTTTTCTGTTTTCCTATTTCTCTTTTATAACACGGACAATTGCTATCATATGCTGAGTGACCCGATTTTATATTTTTTATCTTAAATGTTTTAATTTTTTCCTCACAGTTCACACATTTTTTAAATTTATTTCTGCATTCTTTAGTCGCATGTTTACTTGCACAGTTTCCACATACTTCTTCTTTTATGCAATCCTTTGCAAAGTGATAATATCCATTGCACTTATAGCACCTTAGAATGCCAATGTAGTCTTTCACCCTACAAATTTTCCATTCTATCTTCACCCTCTCCATCGCCAGTAGTTGTTGTCGAGTCTCAACATTCACCTCCACTATATTCATCGCTCCTTTGTATCTTGTATTTGTTGACTTATATATTATTTTACCACCAACACTGTTTATATAGAGTTTGTTCTGCTCTTCAATTTTTCGCCAAAACTCCTGCTCATTTTCACAATCTTCATTGTCTACATCAAATATCTCCATCTTCAACTTTTTCTTCATTGGTGCATTTATTACATACTTTTCACCCAGATCTTTTACTACCTTCTCTTTTAGTCTATCTGCTTGCTCTTTATTTTCGCATCCCACCACAACTGCTCCTCTTGTTACATTCTTCATTTTGGTGATACCTACTCCCAATTTTGCGATGTCAATCTTATTTTTGATTTCCTTTTTCGTATCTTCACTAGCGTTGTCCTCTTCGTCCTTCGGCTTGATGATTAATATTGTTTCACAATCTTTTTTCATAACTTGGCTATAGCTATTTTTCTTTGCCTCACCTTCAGTTGCTTTTACATTCATCATTGTTAGTTTGCTTATTTCTTTCTTTACAGCATCACTTATCACTGTTCCCAGCCTATCCACCGTTCTCTATATCTACTCTTATACTTTCCATTTTCTCTTCAATGATCTCTTCCATAATTTGCTTTAATAAATCTTTTCCTAATAGTTTATCTCTCATTTTCTTAATCAACCTATACATGCGATCTATCTTAATGTCCATTGAACTTTCTTCCGAGTGCCCACTTATAGTTGGTATATTACGTCCCTTATTTTTCACCTCGGCAGCATTACCATCTTCATTTATAATTCCTCCTTTCACGATATATATTTCCGCTTTTCCTGGACATGGTATTAGTTCATTCGACGAGTTGTATACTTTGTGTTGTTTGCTACAACTCGGATGAAAGGACTTTATACATGCCACACACATGTAAACCTCCGTTTTTATCTCCTTCCTACATATCATCGGTGTCTGCTTTCTTATCTCTTCCATTAGTGCTCTACTTTATCGGCATCTCTTGCAACTAATTCGCAAGATAGTCACCGAGCTCTGACGTCAATTTTAACAGCGCTGATTCTGCTGATTCATCTAAGCCGTTGATAATGACGAACATTTATATTCTTTTTTGTCCACTTGTATTTCACTCCTTTTACGTCCCAGATATACAGGATGAGCCATTTTAATCGACGGATCCAAATTGCTCCTAAAATATGCCAGCTACAAAAAAATGGTTAAGACAAGAATTGTAGAGGACAACGGAGGTCATTTTATCGTGCTAATAATTTTGACCTTCAGATCGATTTTCAAGATCGTTCGAAGGTTAAAGTTATTTTTTAAAATTAGAACCCCTATTTTTGACACCGGATTCGAAAAGAGCAAACAATTTTACGTTAAAAATGATATTTAAATTTTTTTCTGAGTCCAAGAAGGTCAAATCAAGAACTTGGAAGATGTTAATTCAATTCTTTTAGCGTTACCCGGAAACAACGACGTGGACATAGTAAGTTCTGTTTCCTTTGGGGTGCTTGATTATCGTGAGTCCCCTTGCCTCACACCATAACTGCAATTTATCATAATTATAAAGATGTTGTTTTTGCTCAACGGACTACAACAAAGGAAGATATGATGGAACGAATTCGTAGAACTTGCGCAACCATTCCTAGAGACACTTTGCTATTAACAGTGAGAAATTTTGAACGACGTTTAAATTTGTGCCTTGAAGCAAACGGAGGCAACTTTGAACAGTTACTCTGTGGGCAATTATGATAAATTGCAGTTATAGTGAGAGGCAAGAGGACTCACGATAATCAAGCACCACAGATGTGAGAGGCAATGGGACTCACGATAATCAAGCACCCCAAAGAAAACAGAACTTACTACGTCCACGTCGTTGTTTCCGGGTAACGCTAAAAGTATTGAATTAACATCTTCCAAGTTCTTGATTTGACTTTCTTGGACTCAGAAAAAAAAATCTAAATATTTTTAACGTAAAATTTTCTGCTCTTTTCGAATCAGGTGTCAAAAATAGGGGTTCTAATTTAAAAAAATGACTTTGACCTTCGAATGACATTGAAAATCGATCTGAAGGTCAAAATTATTAGCACGTTAAAATGACCCCCGTTGTCCTCTACAATTCTTGTCTTAATCATTTTTTTGTAGCTGGTGTATTTTAGGAGCAATTTGGATCCGTCGATTAAAATGGCTCACCCTGTATAGTTGCACCAGTGCATGCACTCGAACTATTTAACAGTTTTTGGACTCCCGGACAGATCGCATACATTCAATCCCTATTTTAATGAAGAGCTCGAAATGATCGCTGATAACTCGATGAGAGAGAGAGAGAGAGAGAGAGAGAGAGAGAGAGAGAGAGAGAGAGAGAGAGAGAGAGAGGGGGGGGAGGGAGAGA
>NW_022639536.1:347061-349356 GCF_010583005.1 Odontomachus brunneus
GAGAGAGAGAGGGGGGGGCCTATTGTAAGACCTCCCATCTGCTCAGCGTAATTCATTTCGTGTCGTTACCGTACGTCTTGTGTACCGGCGTCCCATCGGCGGAGAGGCCGCGCGTAAGAGGGTTTACCCGAGGTCTTCTACATCGTCTTCGGGTTTTAATTATCGCGTACGACGTGCCGTACCGAGTCTCGCGACCTTTTATTTGGCGACCAGCGTCTCGCACTTGTTACCGGGACGTACGAGAGTCCCGTCAATAAATTTATTATTATCGATCACGCGTGGAATCTTCTTTTCACTTCCTAAACCCATCCCGTTTCCGACTTAAAGAACGGGTAGCTACCGGTTCCGACGGTTCCCGGGTCGCGCGAATTTATGGTAATTAGTGCATTTCGCGTTTATCGAGGTAGTGCGGTCTTTTTCGCATCTGACGCCCAACTTGTCGTTTTCGCGTTGTGGCATGATTCGGGGCCGACGGCAATTTGCCGACGCGGCTGACAGGCGACTGTTTGCCGTCGCTCGCGAGTAAGCCTCGCGAAAAGGCGTCGCATTCTACATATTCAAAAGATTACTATTGTAACAGTAATTGTAAATAGTTACTGTTGTAATTTCCATTATCAAAAAGTGTATCACTTTGTGCACACCTGCATCGTCACTACTACTGGCCCGACCAAACACCAGTCGGGTCGTGCACCGGCGCGTTGCGTCACCTCAAACACAGTAAGGCCTACCGAAACATAGCGCGTACAACCGCGCGACATCGATTACGTAAAGTAATCGATCGAGAGTGCGCGCCGCTGACACGCGACGATCACATGTACATCGAGCGAAGTAAAACAAAGAGGATTCGGGTATATAATCCGCGGCGCCGAATTAATCGAGACCAGACCGATCTGGACCGTCTACCGAACTCGATGCCGTACAGCGGAGAGCAAGGACTACGACCGACTCATTTCTGTCATCCGAACCTACCTAGTTTCACATCCTCGCGAGCAAAGACCGAAGCCAGTACATTAACTGCACTTTATCGATCTTTATCGACTCTTGCTTGCATTCCGTTGACTCCACGAACAAGGACTGAAGCCAGTAAGTTAGCTGTGCTCTGTCGAGCTTTCTCGACCCTTGTTGTTAGCCTCTCGACGAACGAGACCGAGATATACGCCGATACATCGGCTACTCACTCACGATCTCGTCACCTGCGAAGCAGGCGTACTAGAGAGTGCATCTCCACCGCGAACGCGAATACAGCGTGCCGTGCTGTGACACAGACTCGATATCGCCGACACCGCGCAGCCCCCATGACCGACCTAGCGATTCGCGTGCGAATCGCGATCGCCTGCCGAATATACGAGGCGAGCCTAGCACTCGCGCTATACGCTCCGCCTACCTAAGCGACAGTAATTAAATCTTACAAGTAAACCTCTTACAAGTAAAGTGTCACTCTCCGATTTTTCTGAAATTTGGATATGTTATAATACATGAAAAAGTAAGGGACACGTATTTTTTTTTAGCGGCGGAAAAACATATTTAGGGTGTGAAACGAACCCCCCAAAATAGGGAGTAAAATGGAAAAATTGCGATATCTTTGAGATCAGTGAAGCGATCTTAATGATTTTTGGTATGAAAGTATCTTTTGATAGAAGATGAAAATCGGCCTAGGTATGTTGGAGGGGGAGTGAAAATTATGGGGCCAACTATCCCTAAAGTGACCAATTTTTTGCTACAAAAAATCAGTTTTGATCTAATCGAAATGAAATCTATTAAAACTTCAAAAGAAAAGCTAATTAAGGAACATGTATTTTTTGTTTTTTTTTTATATAAATATTTGGGGGTAAATAACCCCTATATTGACGCGCTCGTTTGACATTGCGCATGAAACACCTTGTGAAACTATATTTTTGAACTGTTCGATCCTTTTAATATATTGGTTTTCGAAGTCGCTGAATCCGAATCTGAAATCAGATTTTCAAAATTCAATATGGCGGATCCAATATAGCGGAAGAAAACTGTAAAAATTACTTGAATAGGCAGTAACTCGACATGCGACTTTCAAAATACAATAAAATCAACTTATGACATTTATTGTTAGTTATGTGAAGTGAATGAAACATGTTAAAAATATTAATTGTTTATAACCGCCGGCGTTAGCGTCACCCGAGATGTACCGCGCGGAGGTCGCACGGTCGGATTTACATCTCTTCGGGGTGCTTGATTAGAGTGAGTCCCCTTGCCTCTCACTATTTTCTGTAAGTGTGTCAGAACACGATTCATTGTTAGAACGCTTATGTACAGGTAACG
>NW_022639536.1:349737-350378 GCF_010583005.1 Odontomachus brunneus
AGCTTTTAAAGCCCATCTACGAATATCAACATCGTGAATCGTTATTGACTTTTCAACCGCTTCTTTAAATTGGGATATAACATATTCAGAAATTTTCTTCAATTTCTCATTCCTAGTTCCACCTTTTTCAAGTTAAACTTCCCAACGATATAACTGACGCTTTGATTTTAATCGCTTAAATTTACTTTGAACGTTTTCAAATTTCACTTTTCTTTTTTTTCCTGATTTCCAATATTCAATGACTTTTCGTTTATATTCATCATCAACTTCATCAACTTTGGAAGAGTCTAACTGTAAGTCAGAAGATGTTTCATCCTCAAAATCAGAAATGTCGTCATCTTTGATTAAAATAGGACCTTGAATATCATTTTCATCTTCAAAAATTAAGGTTTCATGTGTTTCTACAAAAAAGGCATAATTTATTGAATCTTTTATTAGAGTTTCTAATTGAAAACTAAAAGTCCTCTCATCGTCGTTTACAGCAGATTCAAAATCATACTGCGGTTGATCAAACGCTTCTTGCAAAAGCCGTATAATATTTTTTGGATTCATAGCGGACAGTGATACCGAACGGCGGAGAATTTCCTTTTCCATCAATTACGCCGCGCCGCTACAGATCTCGGCCCCCCACCATTCGGCCG
>NW_022639536.1:350388-350611 GCF_010583005.1 Odontomachus brunneus
AGTTAAAATTCCAAGGTATTTTTTGACACTGGCATAGCTAGTAAAAACTTTCAAATATTTCATTTTTAGTTATTTTTATCATTTCTTCTTTAGTTAAATTCGTGAAAATTTAACAATTATGAACCTTGGATTTGACCTTGAAATAACCTTGAAGGACACCAACAAGGTCGAGTTTGAGGTCACCACTAATTGCAATTAAACAAAATAACTAAAGTAAGCTATT
>NW_022639536.1:350674-351498 GCF_010583005.1 Odontomachus brunneus
TTTTTTTTCCTGATTTCCAATATTCAATGACTTTTCGTTTATATTCATCATCAACTTCATCAACTTTGGAAGAGTCTAACTGTAAGTCAGAAGATGTTTCATCCTCAAAATCAGAAATGTCGTCATCTTTGATTAAAATAGGACCTTGAATATCATTTTCATCTTCAAAAATTAAGGTTTCATGTGTTTCTACAAAAAAGGCATAATTCATTGAATCTTTTATTAGAGTTTCTAATTGAAAACTAAAAGTCCTCTCATCGTCGTTTACAGCAGATTCAAAATCATACTGCGGTTGATCAAACGCTTCTTGCAAAAGCCGTATAATATTTTTTGGATTCATAGCGGACAGTGATACCGAACGGCGGAGAATTTCCTTTTCCATCAATTACGCCGCGCCGCTACAGATCTCGGCCCCCCACCATTCGGCCGCGCGGTAGCTACACAAGCAAACACGGCGTGTCCGTCTGATGTGAATTCTCTCCGCGCTTCCGTCTCGTTTTACTTTTCCCTGCCGAATGGTGGGGGGCCGAGTCAGTTATATCGTTGGGAAGTTCAACTTGAAAAAATCTCATTAAATACTCATGGTATAAAAGTGGGTATATAAAAGAAAAACCGTTGGAATTTGATAACCCTGTTGATTTCTGTTTTAAAAATTGTGAGACATCTTGCGGGTTCTGCAATGTGTGTGCAGTAATAAGATGTGCTTGGTGCAAAAAATCTTTGTGCATAATACATTTTTTTTAACGAATATCATGTATGCAAAATTTTCAAAAAATGGTTTAATCGTCAAATCAGCCATTTATAAAATAACAGTAATAATAAAA
>NW_022639536.1:351508-351651 GCF_010583005.1 Odontomachus brunneus
CCACGATTTATGGCCTTATACGTTTTTGGACGTAAAATTTCCCGCTCTTTTAATTGCCGACGTCAAAAAAAGGGGTTTCCATTTAAAAAAATTGAGCTGACCTTGAAATAACCTTCAAGGTCATCGTTAAGGTCAAATCCAAG
>NW_022639536.1:351661-351962 GCF_010583005.1 Odontomachus brunneus
TCCCGAAGAGATGTAAATCCGACCGTGCGACCAGCGTGCGGTACATCTCGGGTGACGCTAACGCCGGTGGTTATAAACAATTAATATTTTTAACATGTTTGTAACGAGACACCTGTCCCGTTACTATTTACTACCGATTGCGTTATAAAAGATATGCTGATATATAATGTTCATATGATCTGTACCGCTTTATAGCTATTTTTTTTGTTGTACATATTGTAAATAGGGCGCCAATGTTACGCCAAGACAGATGTATATATACAGGGTGTCCAAAAAGTCTGGAAACACCTGAATAATTTCC
>NW_022639536.1:351972-352916 GCF_010583005.1 Odontomachus brunneus
TAAATATATATAGAGCCAGGCCTCTAACTGCGGTAAGCGTCGAATCGCCCCCTCCAGCCACCACGAGCCTCGACGTGCGCTAACTCGGCGCGGCGCCGCTACGTGGCGCCGGCCGGCGCCCGCGGCCTCTTCTCGCGGTTAAGTTTCGTGAGCCGACACGATATAAGGGCGACGCTCAGCCGCTACCGATAAGAGTCGTCGACCGGTCTCATCCGAGATCGGTTAGGGAGAATATCCCTGACGACGCCCTCCCGGTGACGAGTTGCCAACTCAACCGCCACCGCTCCCACCCGAGGATGAGCGTGTTGCTGCTCAATCGTCGTCCTCTCCTTACCACCGCGACGACCGCGTTGTCCGATCCAACCGATCGTCGCTCCGAACTTCTGGGGAACCCGGTTCCCCACCTAGGACGAACGTGTTGCTAAGTCAATCGTAGTCCTCTTTTTTGCATCCTATCGACCGTCGCTCCGAACTTCTGGGGAACCCGGTTCCCCACCTAGGACGAACGTGTTGCTAAGTCAATCGTAGTCCTCTTTTTTGCATCCTATCGACGACCGTGTTGCCGATTCAACCGATCGTCGCTCCTAACTCCCGGAAATCGTACTTCCCAACCTAGGACGAACGTGTTGCTAAGGCAACGGTAGTCCTCTTTTGGCACCATATCGATGACCGTATTACCGATTCCATCGATCGTCGTTCTTAACTCCTGGGGAACCGCGTGTCGACACGACCGCACCCTCCGCGCGATCGGGCACGTTGCCCTCGCGACCGTCGCTCCGCGGCCGGTAGCCGTGCCGCCTGTACCACGATGACGGTAGCTGTATATATTGTAAATACTGCGTTGTACATACCATTTCTTTCAGACATTCCGAATAAAGCTCAGTGTAAATATCAACTCCGCTCTCTCTCTCTCTCTCTCTCTCTCTCTCTCTCTCTCTCTCTCT
>NW_022639536.1:353053-354910 GCF_010583005.1 Odontomachus brunneus
CTCTCTCTCTCTCTCTCTCTCTCTCTCGTCTTCCCTCACACGAACCCGGACACCGGCGAGCGAAATCCGGCAAAAGAAAGTAGAGACGTTACATGTTTCATTCACTTCACATAACTAACAATAAATGTCATAACTTGATTTTATTGTATTTTAAAAGTCGCATGTCGAGTTACTGCCTATTCAAGTAATTTGTACAGTTTTCTTCCGCTATATTGGATCCGCCATATTAAATTTTGAAAATCTGATTTCAGATTTGGATTCAGCGACTTCAAAAACCAATATATTAAAAGGATCGAACAGTTCAAAAATATAGTTTTACAAGGTGTTTCATGCGCAATGTCAAACGAGCGCGGCAATATAGAGGTTATTTAACCCCCAAATATTTATATATAAAAAAAAACAAAAAATATATGTTCCTTAATTAGCTTTCCTTTTGAAGTTTTAATAGATTTCTCTTCGATTAGATCAGAACTGATTTTTTGTAGCAAAAAATTGGTCATTTTAGGAGTAGTTGGCCCCCTAATTTTCACTCCCCCTCCAACATACCTAGGCCGATTTTCATCTTCTATCAAAAGATACTTTCATACCAAAAATCATTAAGATCACTTCACTGATCTCAAAGATATCGCAATTTTTCCATTTTACTCCCTATTTTGGGGGGGTCGTTTCACACCCTAAATATGTTTTTCCGCCGCTAAAAAAAAATACGTGTCCCTTACTTTTTCATGTATTATAACATATCCAAATTTCAGAAAAATCGGAGAGTGACACTTCCGTAGGTTTACTTGTTAGCTGTCGCGGCATACCGAAACCGCGACCCGGTAATTGGCGCCGTCTCCCAGGAGATCTACGTACTCGGACGCGACTACTCTGAACAAAGGACTAATAAACGTTTTAGTTATTTTTACTAAAAAAACTATTTTAACTAAAAACCTGTACTTGAACTCTTATTGTCCTTTACGTTAAATAAATTTTGTTATTTTTATTTATAACAATCCGCGTCTTGTGTCAGTTATTTAACGAACCCGGACTCCGGCGAGCGAATAATCTATCGGCACACGCGACAACCGACACGCGAAGTTCGGCTGTTACAAATTCTTTTTACTATAAAAGTAAACTCCATAGTACAAGTTGTGCGGCCTTGTGATCATCGTTCTTGTATATATTAATGCATCATATTTTATGCATGAGAAAGACACGAGAAAACGGAAAACATCTAGTGAATGATCCGATCTTTAGATATAAAAATGCTATATAACATAGATGTAATACAAATAAGTGCTTGTTATATAACATATTATATTTTAGTTATGTTGGTGTTATATAATTATAACCTGTAAATAACAAAGAATTATAACAGTTCTAAAACACAGTAAGATTGCAGTTATAAAAGAAAATTATGTAACTTTAACATTAATAACGTATAATATCCGTTATATTACGTGTTACTTCTATGTTATATAATAGTTATATTCTGTGTTTGCTAGGATTATAATCGTCTTTCACTCACATTTTGGGTAAAATGGCCCACATCATTCTAACATTTATAAAACGAAAGTCGTTATATTTCAAAAATTACTTTCAATATTACAGTAATTAAATCTTATGTGCAATATGTTTTGATCAAAAATTGAATTTAGAATTTAAATTTTGTAATAGAGGTTTCTATTTTATATGTGTATTATATTTTTCACAAATAATATGTATTAAATCCTATACTAAAATGAATATATGAAATTATGTTCTTTTTCACCTAATTTTTTGAATATCGTATTGCTTTTTAAATGAGAATATTTATTTTATAAATATACCTTATCAAATAATATTTAACATTTTAATTTATACGATAATTTGAGA
>NW_022639536.1:354920-355022 GCF_010583005.1 Odontomachus brunneus
CAAACTGAGAAAGAGTTTCCCTGCCATGATTCCAAATTACGAAAGTATTGTTCACATACCGAAACCATGTGGATGGTTTCAGTGGTGCGTTCCTCAAAACTT
>NW_022639536.1:355032-355277 GCF_010583005.1 Odontomachus brunneus
AGGATTATAATCGTCTTTCACTCACATTTTGGGTAAAATGGCCCACATCATTCTAACATTTATAAAACGAAAGTCGTTATATTTCAAAAATTACTTTCAATATTACAGTAATTAAATCTTATGTGCAATATGTTTTGATCAAAAATTGAATTTAGAATTTAAATTTTGTAATAGAGGTTTCTATTTTATATGTGTATTATATTTTTCACAAATAATATGTATTAAATCCTATACTAAAATGAATA
>NW_022639536.1:355287-355361 GCF_010583005.1 Odontomachus brunneus
TAAGTATCCTGGACTGGAACATTGATAAACAGTGAGACTACATCAAAACTCACCAGGATATCATTAGTATTCAT
>NW_022639536.1:355371-361642 GCF_010583005.1 Odontomachus brunneus
CCTATACTAAAATGAATATATGAAATTATGTTCTTTTTCACCTAATTTTTTGAATATCGTATTGCTTTTTAAATGAGAATATTTATTTTATAAATATACCTTATCAAATAATATTTAACATTTTAATTTATACGATAATTTGAGAAAGCATAGTTTGCACATGTTTCCAAACAATGTAATTTACTTTTTGTTGAAGATAAATTTTTAAATTAAATAACGTTATGATGAATGGTTCGACTTATTAGTATTCAAATCTCATCTCTCTCTCTTTTTTGTATCAGACTTATCCTTATATTCTCTCAATAAAATGGCAACTGTCTAGGTATAGCTTCCGGAATGGAGCCGTGTCTTGAATCAGCGATATGCCGACGTTTCGCAAACGTTGCAGTTTGCATCATCAGGGCTGAGAACTCTGATACTGAGCTCCCTTGGGTAAAGGTAGTCCTTATATGCCCCCCTCCCCCCCTTTGTGTAGATGGTGTTTAGGGAGTAGGGGACGAGGCTTGAATCCAGCCAATCAGCGTATTTTAATTGATCAGCTGGTCAATTAAAAAACCGGGAGGGCAGTATGCCAAATAGAGTTTACTTGCATACCTTTGTCTCGGTTGAGGTTGTTGGGATGTTTCAAAATTTCTAGACCTTCACGATGTTTTCTGGCAAAATAACTCTGTGAGGGAGCCAATCTGGTGGCTTTTTCATATTGTACGGAGTGTCCAGTCTCCATCCA
Source organism: Odontomachus brunneus (assembly GCF_010583005.1). Lineage (NCBI taxonomy): Eukaryota > Metazoa > Arthropoda > Insecta > Hymenoptera > Formicidae > Odontomachus > Odontomachus brunneus. The sequence continues at coordinate 356,099 of NW_022639536.1, forward strand.
GTGTTCAGCTAGGGCTGATTGAGTAAAGTGACCATACTTGGTACATCGCTGGTGTTCCTTGATTCGCGTACTGATCTTCCTCCCGGTTTCTCCTATATAAACTTTACCACAAGAGCAAGGGATCTTATATACACCTGATGTTTCTAGGCATGATTTCTGATCCTTCGGATTTGGGAGTAAATGGGAGAGCTTCCTATGAGGTTTGAAGATTACTTTGATTTTGTGTTTACCCAAAATCCTGCTGATAGGTTCTGTTATGCCCTGGAGATATGGAAGGACAGCCGTTTTTCTCTTTTCTCTCTCTTTATCTAGTGTGTCAGTGACAGGACAGTGTGTAGTTTTTAGGACTGACTGTTCTTCTGGTTTTTTATTATTTGCGATATGTTTTTTCTGTTGTATCCATTTTTGGTTAAGGCTGTACTGAGGTGCTCTAGTTCTCCATTCAGAGAAGATGGTTCCAAAAATGTGAGCGCTCTGTAAACCAATGAACTTATGACAGAATTCTTTTGCGAGGGATGATGATGAGAGGTTGCATGTAGATATCGGTCCGTGTGTGTTGGTTTTCGGTAGACCTGGTGACCTAAGGTGCCATCTTGGTTCTTTTGGACTAGCACATCCAGGAAGGGTATTTGATTATTTTGTTCCACTTCCATTGTGAACTGAATACTGGGATGTTGTGAATTGAGAAACCCGAGAAACTGAGAAAGAGTTTCCCTGCCATGATTCCAAATTACGAAAGTATCGTCCACATACCGAAACCATGTGGATGGTTTCAGTGGTGCGTTCCTCAAAACTTTATTCTCAAAGTGTTCCATAAAGATGTTTGCAATGATAGGAGATATAGGAGATCCCATCGCCGCTCCAGAGGTTTGTTCGAAAAACTCTCCTTGGAACTGAAAATAGGTTGAAGTTAAGCAGTGTTCTATTAGTGGGAAGAGGTTGGCAGGAATTTCCTCGGAATTCTTGATGATGTTCAAAGTATCCTGGACTGGAACATTGGTAAACAGTGAGACTACATCAAAACTCACCAGGATATCATTAGTATTCATCTTGATTTTTGTGATCTTATTCACGAAATCTGTTGAATTCTTGATATGGGAATCATTGAGACCAGTAAGTTTCTGGAGGGGTTTGGTGAGATAGCGGGCTAACTGGTAGGTAGGTCCCCCAATATTGCTGATAATAGGGCGTAAGGACACTGATTCCTTGTGGATTTTTGGAAGACCGTAGAGTCTAGGTGCTGAAGAATCTTGAGGGGTTAAATACTTGATAGTTTGAAGAGGGAGACCTGCATTTTTCAGAAGAGAAGATGTTTTGTTCTCTATGCTGGATGTTGGGTTGCGTTTGAGTTTCCTGTAGACTTTTTGGTCTGAGAGTAAACTGTTGATTTTACTGCAATAGTCTTCCCTGTTCATAACTACAGTAACGTTCCCTTTGTCTGTTGGTAAAATTAGGATCTTGTTGTTTTGTTTCAGACCGTGGAGAGCTCGACGTTCTTCTTTGTTTATATTTTGTTTGGGAAGTTTGGCTTTGCGTAGGATGTTGGTTGTTCGATTTCTGATGTCATTGCTTGCCTCTAAAGGAAGGTGGAAAATAGCCGTTTCAATTTGGCTGATGATTTCTTCCGTAGGGATACTAGAGGGAGTGACAGCAAAATTGTGTCCCTTAGCTAGAACAGCGACTTCGGATGGTGATAGGTCTTGATCGCTAAGATTCTTAACTGTATGTGTGAGAACTGGCATTTGAGTCTGTGGATTGATCTTATCATACTTGCTCTTCTGTTTTTGTGTTCTTGCCTCAGCTGAGTGAACAGCTTGTTCGTGAGTAACTCGATCCAGTGTCAGCCACAGCTCAGGCTCCAACGATTTTGCAAGAGAGAGATGTAATTTTAAAAGCTTTTGGGATATCTCAGCCAAGTTCTTCTTGGTGGCTGAGATTCGGTCTTTGACTAAGCTCAACGACGCTTGTCGTAGAATGCCTTTGGCCTGGTTAGAAGATGGAAATGGGTTTTTTAATCGAAAACATTTCGGTACTACATGATGGTCGCGGCACCGTTTCAAAAACGCTAGGGAGCATAGTTGGACATGCAAGGACTTTCTGAGTTTGGAAAACAGATTTACCGATCCTAGGATAGCCTCTCGGTGCAGGCTTTTAATACTAGATTTGAGGCTTTCACGGCCATTGATACAATGTCTAGGTATTTGTCTTGTAATTGATCAGCTGGTCAATTAAAAATACGCTGATTGGCTGGATTCAAGCCTCGTCCCCTATTCCCTAAACACCATCTACACAAAGGGAGGGAGGGGGGCATATAAGGACTACCTTTACCCAAGGGAGCTCAGTATCAGAGTTCTCAGCCCTGATGATGCAAACTGCAACGTTTGCGAAACGTCGGCATATCGCTGATTCAAGACCCGGCTCCATTCCGGAAGCTATACCTAGACATTGTATCAATGGCCGTGAAAGCCTCAAATCTAAAATGGCAACTATTTTACTCTGGGTGTATTCTGGGTGTAGGCTGAAATTAAACATGAAATAAACTATTACTATTATTAAGGAAAGAAGTTTATACATGAAATAATAAAAATTGTCAATTTAGCTCGATAGTAACTCTTATGAGAACATCGGAGCAAAAGTATAACAATTTCTGTCGACTTACTATGATAACTTACTATGAGTAATATCCGCTTGAGATCGTATGAAGCGAATGACATTTTTATATTCTCGTTATTTAATTCCGCATCGTTTTCGTCCATAATAAAGGACAGAACTGGTTTATAATCGTAAATAGAAGAAAAGCGTTGCGACTATTTTCTCTTTGTAGGTCATTTCAATTCATTACTATATCGTCTAAGATGCATTATCGCAACTTATAAAGCTGAATAATGCATATCGTTGAAATGCGAATAATAATGTCAGGCCAACGAGTGTTTTTTCGTCTTCAGATAAACTCTGTAACAGCTGGAAGTGCTTAAACGGCGCTATGCAACTGTAATTTATTCCGCTCTCATACGGCTCTTCGGGATTGTCCTGTAAAATGAAAGCAGAAGCCGACGTGTGGTTAACCAAATTCAAGAATTAAAGGGATTTCGGTATCATTTTAAGTAAAGAGCATTGCGCAGAATGCACGACCAGGTATACTAACTTTATACATAGAATCTATTTCTATATTAACGCAATCCAAATATTCTGAAAATAGATTGAATCTTTTCATTTTTACTACCTCGAATTTCTTTTTTATTCTTTTAGTTTCCTCACACAATTTCTGGAATGTTTTATTTAACTCTTGTATTTCTTGCATCACGGAATCTATATTTTCTGGAGCCTGCAAAATTTATTTGGTAAAACTGATTTTTACAATCGTATCTGATTTATATATGTATTTTGCAAAGTATGTTATATACCTTAAGACTTATATTTACTATAGCGTGAAGCTCATTTTGTATCTGCGTGAACTTTTCGCTGAGTTGCTTAACTACACGCAAAAAATTATTCGGTTGGCATTACCGAATTTCAGTTACGACAACCAAAATTTTCGGTTCCTTAGGAATCAACTGAAAAATCGGTTGCTACAAAAAAAAATTCTGTTGGAAAATTTCTGTTGTGCAAACATATATTCAGTCATCCCAATCGAATTAAAATGTTGTGAAAGATACAATATTTAAAAAAATGTACTTATATAGGGTGTCCCGCGTAAGACGTGCCAAAAGAAAAATATAAGTAGAACAGATAAAAATGAACAAAAATTGGAGAGGTCATTTTTCAAACAACCACGTAAAATTTCGAGATATTAATTAAAATAGTTGAGCATATTTATTAGATTTATTTATTAGAGCGCGGAAACGCGGCAAGCGGGACATACGGCTTGCCGCGGCCAGCGAAGAAAATGGACGAGCGCACACGTACACGGACGTACACACGGAGCTACTTATTTCCATATGCTAAACGGTCCACCTCTCTGACCTATAAGATAGGCCCGCGAGCAATCGTCCATTTTTTTCGCCGGCCGCGGCGATCCATATGTCCCGCCTGCCGCGTTCTAATATGTCCAAATATTTTAATTAATATCTTGAAATTTTGCGTGGTCGTTTAAAAAATAACCTCTACAATTTTTGTTCACTTTTATCTGTTCTACTTATATTTTTCTTTTGGTACGTCTTACGCGGGACACCCTGTATATTATCTTAATTTTCTCATGTCTCATAAGTTACTAGGTATCGAAGGTTGTCAACAACACTCCAAACTTTCGTGAATCCTCCCGCGATTTCGATCCGAAGCGGTATATCACCGGTCATCCATTCAGTCCTAACTCCGTTAAAGTGTTGCCTAACCTGACGATCGAGCGGCACGCAGCGATTCCCGATGACTCCAGCGATATTATTACGATTTATGCTTATATAATGTATCCATATAGTGTTCACAGTATATTATAACATACCTAGCAAACACCAAATAATAGTTATATAATTTTTATTTGGTGTTTGTTGGATAATTTGCTGATAGATATTGAAACAATGTAACAACATTCGATATGCGGTGAATATTGATGTAATGTAGTGAATCAGTTATCAATTAATCAGTGAATCAATTAATTTTAAATTTTTAACAGAATGTAGTGAATCAGTTATCAATTAATCAGTGAATCAATTAATTTTAAATTTTTAACAGAATGTTATATTATTAATCAATTAAAAAAAATAAAAAATCCAAAAAATCCAAATTAAACAAATCGAATTATTAAATTTTGAAAGAAACTTTTAAAAAATACTATTTAAAACAATAATGTTGTTTTATCAAATAACAATATACAACATATATTTTAAAATTCATCCCTATAGGGGGATGTGGTATACTATAATATTAGTATAATAATATACAATTTAATATCGATAAATATAGAATGAAGTCCAATAAAACTTTAAGCGCGATATGAGTGATATACTGCTGTATTCTTGCATTCACTGCCATTCGTAACGCACATATGCGAAAAATAGCTCATCTAACAATACGAATCACTACCCTACTGAAAAATTTCTGTTGAGATAAGAAGAGAATTCCCAACTCAGTTCTCAGTTGAATTCTCTATTGAATTCTCAAATGCCGTTTCCGCAAAAATTCGTATGTAAGATCTCAATTGAGGTATTTGTATCTGATGAAAATAATTTATTGAAAATATAATGAACTTTTGCTGAAATGCTTTTGAAAAGCATTCACAATTTTAATCCAATTTCATTAAAATTTCATTATAATTTCATTAATATTTCGATAATATTTTATTAAGAGAGTAGACAAATTCAGTGAAAAATTATTATTAATTAAAATATTTAGAAAAGTATAATGAAGTATTATTTTGTCTAAATAATAAAAAAAAACTGGCATTTTATATTTTGTGTCGTTTCATTTATTCGTGAGATTCGCGTGGGATTCGATCTCGTGTCACACGGTCACCATCTTTAGATGACTATGCGCTGTTCAAATGCCTAACCTCAACGATCGTACTGGAACTAATAATGCCAATGCGCTGTAACGATATCGTGGTAGATT
>NW_022639536.1:361652-362895 GCF_010583005.1 Odontomachus brunneus
TACTTCATTATACTTTTCTAAATATTTTAATTAATAATAATTTTTCACTGAATTTGTCTACTCTCTTAATAAAATATTATCGAAATATTAATGAAATTATAATGAAATTTTAATGAAATTGGATTAAAATTGTGAATGCTTTTCAAAAGCATTTCAGCAAAAGTTCATTATATTTTCAATAAATTATTTCTATCAGATATCAGAAATATCTCAATTGAGATCTTACATGCGAATTTTTGCAGAAACCACATTTGAGAATTCAATTGAGAATTCAACTGAGAATTGAATTGGGAATTCTATTGTTATCTTAACAGAAATTTTTCAGTAGGGTATCCATTCAGCAGCAACATTCAACTTCTTTCAACCGAATTTTTTTGCGGTAACCTTGATGTCGTTTCTTGTTGCTATGTACCATTCAGTCCGATACACTCTGTGAGAATAACAGAATAATCACCTGCCATTACCATTTTTTTGAAACAGAACATTTTAGTTCCTTCAATCAAAAACAATTGTTGATGTGAATAATTCTTCAGTTATTGGAACAGACTTTTCTGTTTGTAACGAGACATCTGTCCTGCTACTGTTTCTTTTACTATTTCCTATTAATTTTATATTAAGTATTTATACATAGTTTATCGTTTTTGTATATTTTATATGTTTATTCCCACGTGTAATATATATATCTAGCTATTAGCGTCTAGTCTCTCCCCCACCTCCCGTCTTCGCAAGTCGCCACGAGCCTCGGCACGCGCTAACTCGGCGCCAGGGAGTGCAAACTCCTATCGAAATGAGAGGGACAAAATATTAATATCGCCATCTATGCTATGTCGTGCTAGCCGAACTAAAATACGTCACGTGACGCACAGTGGGGGTAACCGCGAAAAGACAGTACAGGAATAACTTGTAAAGTGGTGTATAAACGAAAGAAGTGACTCCGAGTGACTTCGAGTGACAATCCTAAGGCGCAAAAGAAAATATAAAATTATATATTATTTATATTTTAGTATTAATATATAGTAATATAGTATTTAATAGTATATTTAATAGTATAGTATTTTAATAATAATAGTATTTTAATAATAATAGTAGTTAAATATATATATATATATAAATCTATTATATATAAGTGTACAGAAGTAGTTATATGTCAACATTAATTTGCATGCATATAAATATATATACATTGAAAGAAATAATTTCGTGTACTTAAGGTTTTTTCAAGTTTTTCAGGAAACATGGTGCG
>NW_022639536.1:366403-367368 GCF_010583005.1 Odontomachus brunneus
ATACATCTTTTTAAACGCCACAACTTTTATCTGAAACATTTTTTTCTAAAATGCTTAGTTTTCGAGATATTTCACCGGTCCGGGACTTTTTGAACACTCTGTATATATATATATATATATATATATATATATATATATATATATATATATATATATATTAATTTATACACATATATATTTAATAGCATTTTTTTATACAATTACTATACCGTGGCGTTTCAAAGTAGTCCTAATACACTTTTCTAAATAAAAATGTATGTAAGCACTTACATTATCGTAAGCACTTATATACCGTAGCATTTATAGGATAATGAAATGTTGGGCGCAACTGTCCTCCCAACACTATTTTTATTACTACTATTAAAAAAAGGAGTTTCTTGAAGAAGGATGCAGTAATACGAGGAAAGATATAAAGACAGTGCAGATAACGCACAACAAACAAATAACGATTGTACAAGAAGTCAGTCCAGCTTACATTTTGTGTTATTTTCACTGAACAATTGCATTTCAATTTCTTTTATGCATGAACTGATTTTATTATAGATGCATTACTTAAACTTAACATGTGAACTGTGCATTTGTTTGATGTTAATACTACAAGATATTACAATGATATTTGACTGATATAGATCCTTATAGTACTTTTTCTTTATTTTTCTATGTTATGTACTTTTTCTTATCGCTTCTATTATAACAATGTTTATTCTGTTATTACAATATTTAACTTCCACTTTCTTTCTTTCATCATATTGAGTGCCACGCATTTTTCCACGTATTATTGCTTGCTGAAGGAAGGGAGAAATAAGTACAATTGCAGATAATAAGAACATTTGAAACAATAACAGGACAGGTTCTCAAAACTTGTTGGATATGCGATGCATGCTAATATTAGGTGGTAAACTTAGTTCCTGCGGTTTTTTTTATTTAAAAAACTCATTTATTTCGACATCAAAAGCAAAAAATAC
>NW_022639536.1:367378-369080 GCF_010583005.1 Odontomachus brunneus
GGTTTTTTCAAGTTTTTCAGGAAACATGGTGCGGAGATGCTGCGCCCCAGGACGCACATCCTCGGCCAATATTCCTTCTCACACGTTGCCTACAATAGGACACAAAGCTGAAGCCTGGCTAAATGCAATTGGTTTAAGCCATATGATTAGTAAGTTACAAAGAAGTTAATTAATTAATTTCCAATATTGTGTGGATTCTAATAGTATTATATTTAAAAGTACTCAGTAGATATGTAAATAAAACTCCAGCAGCATATAGCCAATATATGTTGCTGGGTTTTTATGTATATATCTACCCAGCAATCTGTGCGCAGACTGACATCAGATTGGTGACAGATTTGAACATAATATGCCGATAGATCTATAGACATTTGCCTCCCCAATCTGCTGTTAGATTGTCGACAGAGTCTGCTAAACAGGTTCTGACGGCAGATTGGCAGCAGAATGCGCGCAGATCTTGCTGCCGTTAGAGTCTGTCAGTAGACTCTGCGAGCAAACTGTCTTCAATCTGCTGTCACAATCTAATAAACAGATATTGCGTGCGACCTGTTTTCTTTCTGTCACTGTTAACGGGCTCTGTTAACAGATAGTGTTAACAGACTATGCACAAAATCTGCTTGCGAAGATTTGGCTATCTGGCTATTTGGCTATCTATACAGAGCTTTTAAGTATAATACATTAATAAATTTTTATATGTTACAGACGCACTGAAGGAAGTAAAGGCCAAACTCAGAATTTGTGGTTTACATTTTTGTGAAGAAATGGTAATGTCTTGTAGGCTGAGGCGACGTCTTGTAGATGACGCAATGCCTACATTACATCTACCAAATGCTAATACTGCTGCACATAATGCCCGTACCAGTTCTGTTGATATTGGTGCTATCGCAGCATTGCATATTTCAGAAAATGTAAACGACAATTCTTTCTTTATTTGAAAATTGCACTGACACACAACAACCTGTCATCATAGTAAGTCGAATAGGAAATGTTCGCCAACTTTGGAGCAAAATCAGGCGTTACCAAAAAATTATTAATAAGAAGAACAGGATCATAAAGAAATTGAAGAAACGGAAGGGTGCAGATACTACAACGTGGGACAACATCACTGGAGAGATAACCGGCATCCAGAAAACTTTCTTGGACATGATTTCGCAGAACTTCTACCATGCACCGCAAGTATGCTAATACTTAAAGTAAACTTTTTTATTAGAAGACCCACTGCTATCACTTTAACTTTAATATATATTACGCAGATATATATTACGCAGATAACTTCTCCATAACTGACAGTTTTAGCCATAGGTGATTGTTTATTAAACAGTTGTTAGCAAAAGAATGTAACTTTGTACTTTACTGCTGCTATCTGAAACATTTCCATTTTATTAAATTTTTTAGTCTTTTTGAATTACACAAATTATGTAAAAATCAGGAATTAACGACAAATAACGAGAGTGTTTAGGTTAGCTATAACTACATAAAAAAAAGTTAGATTCTTTTGCTAACAATTTTTTCATAAACAATGATTGTAACGACTAAAACCTTCTCAAAGTTATTCACGACGGTTATCTTTTTAATATATGTTAAGTTTAATGTTACAGGAGGTGAGTCTTCAAATGTAAAGGTTTATCACATTTTTATCTTTTTTTAAATATATATATATATATATATATATATATATATATATATATATATATATATATAA
>NW_022639536.1:370030-381411 GCF_010583005.1 Odontomachus brunneus
AAAAGCAATTTATGAGCTGCAGCTGCAGTTTTTTTCAAGTCAAAGTAATGAAGCAGCACATGTCGAAAAAACAACTTATCACGTTCCATATTTAATCAAAAGAAAAAATAGCACTGCTCGCTTAAATGAATCTCTTCGCACTGAATTTTATTGACAAATGTCTAACCTCTAAAATGCAGCCAGTTTCAGATGTCAAAATAAATTACACCTACAACTAACGTCATCTAACTATGAGCCGGAGGAACTACGTTTACCACCTAATATATTTCACTTATTCACTGGCTTTGTCTGCAGTGTGCCGCCTATTGTATATAATCCTTATTCACATTACGTTTCTATCATGATATATACAAATATATTTTAAAATATATCTTCTTAAAACGGACCGTGTAACGCCTCAAGGCAGTTACTGTGTCGCTATGAAGTATACGATTTAATATTTCCCTTCATTATGTGACATCTCACATAACATAATGTGCACAATCGGGATATGAAACGTTTCGGAAACTTTGAGACATTTTTAAAACATTACACGTCTTACATATTAACTATATTACACGTGTAACGATCCGCATAAGCAATCATTATTAGCCGCATAAGAAAATCGCATAAGACCGCGAATAAAAGAAGCGAGGAAGGACAGAGCGTCCTCTCATGATGTAAACAGCGCGACCGCCGAACATCAGCGGTAAACAGCGAATCAAGCGTAATTCGCAATATATAAAACGCCGCGAATTATTATATAATCGACAGCAGATCCGATCTACCGCTCTTTTCGAGAGAATCAGACTCCGATCCTCCGCTCTCGAAAAGAGATCCGCAAATACCGTTCCTGGCAGCTTTCTGTTCGCGGATTCGCGACTGAAAGCACTCCGCTGTCGACTCCCGGATTCGGAATATCGACATTGCTCTAGCTACCGTTCCTGGCAGCTTTCTGCTCACGGATTCGTCACTCCGCCGTCGGCTCACGGATTCATGACGTCGACACTAATAAACTCCGCTATCCGTCAAATTCCACAGCCACCGAAGGGCTTGGAATCGACACCCGGGAAGGGCGCTCAACGCACTTTCCGTACCGCGAACCGGATCTCGCCTTCACCTTAGTGCGAGCGAGATCACAACGTATCGAGTCGCCGCGTGCGAACTCGCTATCATAGATTCGAGGTTACGCTCGGTTGCAGCGTAGCTTCGACACAGGGAGCGGTGCACTTGAACACGGTGCATTTGGACACAGCCAATCACAGCACCGTGTGATTAGAGACATTTGTAGGGTCCCTTGGAACAACGACTTGTGATTGGACTGTGTCCAATTGCCCCGTGTCCAACTGATATACACCCTCGACACAGCGTATTCAGGATCCACGTTAGGATCGTCGTCGCCTCGCAGGTATGCGAGACGACCTCCGTGATAATCGTAAGCGATCTCTAGAAGAGAGATCGGACGGACTCCGATAATCCGCATAGGTGCGTCCGCGGCACTGTCTTACCGCATCCGCAATCGTGTTAGAATGAGCCGGGCTCGTTCGATTACAAAGGAAACTCCGAGAACTAAAGTCCCGTGTACGAGGACCGACGGCCGCACCGTATACACCGGTTCGCATTTAATCTCCGCGATAAGAGATCGAAGGTATCGCTACTAACAAGGGGAACCCGGCAGTCTCTGATCACCGATTTGAATAAAATTTTATGGTGTAGTATGCACTTTACTTTAGTATACATTTACTCCTGTAAAGCCGTAGGACCCACTATTGAGGCATTCTTGAGAAATATTTTTTTAAATATTTTGACAAAAATTTTTATCCCTATAGTACCGTTACGGAAAACCAATTTTCGAGCTAGCAGCGTAGCGTCCACGATAAGACGTAGACTACTACGCTCGGGGTTGCAAGTTCGATTCCCTGAATGATTTTTTTTTTTTAATTTAAAATTTATATATTTTTAAATTTGTATATAACACAATTTTAAACCATTTTTAATTATTTTATATCAAATTTTTTAATAAGTAATTTGTATGTTAAATAAATATTTTTTTAATCAAGGAATTTAAAAATGCTCATTTATTATTAATTAAATTAAAATTTCTCATGCACACAAAAAATATATTTCCAATAAGAATTTACAACGACTGTTATACAATAAGTAAAAATGTACAATTTACTATTTTACAATAAGTTTGCAGCTTTTAGGGTGATATTTATCATAAAAACATTTAAAACATAATAATTCGTTGCACCATGCACATACAATCATAGATATTTCATGCGCACAGTTTGTACAATTTGTTTTATTAGCAGAATTTAGAAAACAAGCTTCGTTAACGTTTTTAAAAAAAGTTCTCTCATTTGTTATTTGAGATGCAAATCATGCATATTTTAACATATCACAAAAGATTGGTGCGCTTAACTGATTGTGAACTAAAGATTGTATTTTAATAGCATCCTCACGATTGGCTATTTCTCTATTGCTTTTAAGGAGATATGTACAATTTTGTAATTTTTTGATAAAATTTTTAACTTGTCTATAAAAATACACGTCGCATGGCTGGCATAAAGGAGTACACTTTGGCGGAATAATTTTTATTTGACAAGATGGAATATTCTCGTCATCCACAAAAATATCATCATATATTTGTGAATTTGTTTGGCCATCCCAAGAATCTATTATTAATAAAAACTTTTCATTTTTAACATATGGCTGTAATATTTCTTTTAAGAAGTCTTTATAGATATTTGTAGTTAACTTTCCTGACCTTGAACATTTGACATTACCAAATTCGACAACAAGAGCATCAACTTGCTTCTGTATTATTGGACCAAATTTGTTTCCAGTTTAACCATATCGACGATATGGTTATATATTTCGTGGCCTATAACAGTTGCCTTTTCCGTTGAAAGATCTTTCACGGACTCTTCTGGAATATACTCATTTTCAAAAAGCAACTTCTCGCTTATTTTTAAGGCACTTTTTAAGAGCAATTTGTTATTAAATTCTTGTTCTTCTTCCTTCGCACTAGCGCTCGTTGACGGTCCCGGAATATCCATATTGCAAGTAAAAGAACACGAATATCTTCTGCAAACTATAAGGAGTACGTCTAACTCGAAGAACGACTGTATTTCTACTATCAGTTTGTCCGTTAGACGAGCGGTTTCGTATACCTGCTAAGATCCCGAACAAAAGACCAAAATCGTTACACTCGGGGACCTTTGTGGGTATAACGATTTATGAAAACTCTAATTTTGACGTTCTTAAAACAGTTATTGTAAATTCTTATTAGAAATATATTTTTTGTGTGCATGAGAAATTTTAATTTAATTAATAATAAATGAGCATTTTTAAATTCCTTGATTAAAAAAATATTTATTTAACATACAAATTACTTATTAAAAAATTTGATATAAAATAATTAAAAACGGTTTAAAATTGTGTTATATACAAATTTAAAAATATATAAATTTTAAATTAAAAAAAAAAATCATTCAGGGAATCGAACTTGCAACCCCGAGCGTAGTAGTCTACGTCTTACCGTGGACGCTACACTGCTAGCTGGAAAATTGTTTTTCCGTAACGATACTATAGGGACAAAAATTTTTCTCGAAATATTTAAAAAAATATTTCTTGAGAATGTCTCAATAGTGGATCCTACGGCTTTACAGGAGTAAATGTATGAGTGCATACTACACACCCATAAAATTGTATTCAAATCGGTGATCAGAGACTGCCGGGTTCCCCTTGTAAGGCAATTCCCCGCGTACAGTTACGCTGCAGTCTTACCGACCGCGTGCATTATATTACCTCGAAACGCAACTAAACTCATCACAAGAAGTTATCAACGAGAATTAAAGAGGCGAGACGTCGAGAAACGTCAACAATACAAACTCGCGAAAATGCGATGCTTGTACCGTCCGCGTCCTGCGCACCGCGCCTCACATCTCGTGAGCCATCGCGTAAACAAGCCTCTGACAGACAGTATACAAACGACCAAAACCAACGGCGTCGACACGCATTATTTGATATATATTGTAATCATCAGCTTATTATTTAAATATATTGTTAATTTTTTGTTATTAAGAACACTGTTTCTAAATTATTTCGCCTATCACGAACCCGAACCCGAAATGCGACGCATCGCGGTTACACACGTCTATAAGACGTTATACCTCAAATTGAGACGTTGCGTTGTATGAAATGAAACACAAACACTATTACACTAACAAAAGTTAGTTATTTGCATGTTTTTCGCAACCTATACCATTCTTTGGTCATGAATAGAATGTGAATAAAATATATGTGCAATATTTAATTGAAAAAAAGTTTGTACAGTTTTCACGTTTATATATATATTTTAATCTTTAAGGGACATCGATATAATGCAAAGCATAAGGCTTTAGCCTTGACTTTGTATAAAACAATGGGGAAGCGTGCTTATACTCGGTTACGAGAAGTTTTCCAGAACATTCCTTCCGGATAATCTTTGCAGTTGGTGCTTCAAAATATCCATTACCGCTGAATTAAACTCTTTCATCCTATAACATTTAGGGAATATTTCTCTTTAAATGTCTGCTAAGGATAAAGTGTGTATCCTCATGTGAGATGAGATATCTATACAACTGAATGTCAGGTATGATATTCGAAGGGATATCATATGTGGTCATGAGGACTGGGACACCAACCGTAGTAATAAAGTCGCGGATCATATTTTAGTTTTTATGTTACGGGGTTTATATACCGGATGGAAAATGCCCATTTCTTATAACTTTTGCGCGAAAGCTACGAACACCTCACAACTCGTTAGATGTATAAAAGAACATGTTTCGAAAATTAGTCAAGTAGACTTCCTCATTGTTGCGACTGTCTGCGACCAAGGAACTTTAAATGTTGCTGCTATCAAAGATTTATTATCTCGTACAGATATGAAACGGAACTTGGAAAGAAAGACGCAAGGTAAGTTTTCATATTCATTGTTATAATGTGCTAAACATATTTGTTACACACATGCACACAAAATATTAATTAATATTAATATTAGTATGCATGTGTGCCTGCATGTTGCAATTTATGAAAATATGTAAGATAATGTTCTTGTGTTATTAATAACTCAAACCTTTGAAGTGGAAGACATTGAGATTGTTCCTCTTTTTAATCCTCTACATCTCATTAAAGGAATAAGAAACAATCTTTTAACAAAAGATCTTGCATTTAAGAGCGAGGGGAAGAAATAAGAACGCATAGTATCGTGGGACGTCATCAAGACAGCATGGATAATTGATAGGAAGAGTAATATGTTACGGCCGCAACTGCAGAAAATAACAAAAGAACATATTATAGAAAATAAAATTAAGAAAATGTGTTATAATCGCGAATCGTACCAGCGCTTTCGAAACACTTCTCAAGGAATTATTTCGATTGCGCCACGACAAGGAAGCGAATGTGCAAGTGCTGCGATAAGCACCACCTTGCACATTCCGCATTTAGGACCTCAATTCCAAACGCATCGAACCATCACCAAATATGGTAATGTTCTTGTCGCCAGGCACCCCTTCCGACAAGCCTAAAACAATACTATAAAAGAGCGGAGAGACCGCTCGCGTCAGGCTTAACATCTCGGTCTCTCGCCGCGACATAGGCGTCATACGAGACTTATGCGCGGTTCGCACATCAATCATAAGTACGGGAGTTGTAATTAAAACTCATACAAGTGTACAAATTAAATAAACCTTTTTTATATTTAACACTACAAGAAGTAGTCAAAACCTCTACTACATTTTATCCACCGCCACACACCCTGCCGCGCCCGCATCACCGATCTCGAACTCTTTTCGTGTCCTGGCAACACGGGCACGACAAATGCGTGTGAAATATGCTACGCAAGTATTAAATGGGACAGTTGCGAGTTGTATCGAGATGCTAACAAGACATAAATGTAAGTACAATTGTAAAAAAATATTATATACATCATCGTAATATATTGCAATACGACAATGCAATACGACGACTGCAATACTGCATTACTCGTACAGTAACCGTTAATATGAATTATGTTTGCTGTTGCAGGTGTTGTGGATTTAAAAGATTCTACACAGATGAAGATAGATGCAGAAGAAGGAATTGCCACATCAGAGATAGTACTTTTTTTTAATGACTTGTTTGATTCTGTGAACAGTAGTGGTGTAAGTGAAAATAAGTTACGTTCTCCAGTGACAGAAGATAGTGCTCATCACGCATTTTGGACGGATGCCAAACATGAACTGCGAAACAACGGGTTTCAGAAACTTTGGAAAATATTAAATTTAAAACACGGTTTTACATTTTTAAGAACGCGATATTGTGATCAGGATGCAATTGAAAATTTTTTTGGACAAATTAGAAGTCATGCCATTTGTAATAATAATCCAACATCTCGACAATTTCAAGATTCATTCATCACTTTACTAATGAGCAACATGAAATCTGTGTCGATAATTGGCGGTAACTGCGAAACTTCTGAAGACCCTTTCATGTTATTTATTTTAGAAAAGTGTTTGGAGGAAGATCTTGCAAATGAAGAGATGTATAACATTTGTCGCAACAATGATGATGATGACGACGAACAGCATGAAATGTTTAGTGATAAAATTGCTCCGAAGCAATCCAGTGTAGCATTTTTAGATGAAAAGTTAAATGAAATTATTGTCGCTACCCTTATAGAAATATCATACTAAGAATCATTGATAATTACTTATTATCCAGTATTTTTAATACTGAAAATAAGTAATTATCAATGATTCTTAGTATGATATTTCTATAGGGGTATAACAAAAGATCTAAACTTTTGCGAAGAATGTAATGTAAATTTAAAAAGTAATGAATTTCCAATTTTTGCAAGGCAAATAGTTCGTAGAGTTAGTAAATTGTTAGAGACGCGATCTCATTGGCGTGATATTCTTAAGGTATTAGGTCATTTCGATAATTGGATTATTAATATAGATTAGCATGAATGCATGGAGCATCCTAATAAGCATAATAATATTTTCAAAGTAGTATTGCGCATAATTTGTAGAAAAATATTAACATGGTGGTGTATAAAAAAGAATAGTTTGATTAATTGTGTGAGCGAGGACATAACAGATGAATTACTTTGTATCGACATTATTAAAATTAAAAAACAGCGCGAAGCATTTAAACTTGATAAACGTAAAAGAAAAGAAATGTTAAGTGAATATAGATACAAAAAACAAAAAAAAGTGAAAATTATTGTAATTTAATAAACATGTAATAAAATAAACATTTTAATATTTATGTAATGATAAAAATTATATAAGTACGAAATATGTGTGTGAGTCTGTATTTCTGTATTGTATACATTAGGCAGGATTCTCCTACTTCGACACATTTCCTGAAGAAGTCACATCTTCTTCATGGGAAGATGTGCCTTTAGGTTGATTGTGCCGGAGGAAAGGTATGATCGCGATTAATTTATAATGGCATGCATTTTCTTGGAATAACCGCAACACATGTATTAGGAATACTTAATCATACCTGAGGAGAACTTTAGGGGAGTGTCATAGACATCTACTCCAACCTCCAACTCGAAGAAGTCATGTTTTCTGTACGGGAAGACGTGCCTTCGAGGACGAGAGGCGAGATACTTACTCGGTGGAGGAAGGAAGGGACTTTTCTGGAAGGAAATGTCCTTTCCGAGATTGTCTCCGAATGGATTGAATGCTTTTTGGTATGATGAGTATGTATTCATAATTTTTTATTAATATATTAATGTGTATGTAACGCATGTATTGTGACGTGGCAGCCGTGGAGGCGCCCGTCTCAAGAATCCCGTGTCGATTAGAGTATCGAATGTTTATCGCGTGCCGTGTCGCTAACGGTTTTCGAGACCTTGCCGAATATCGCGTTCCGTCGGATTGTTTGTTGTGCAAAATTTAGAGCAAAGCGAAGAAGCGATTTTTGCGAGCGGAGCAGATGCGAAGGTCAGCGCGTCCCGAATTTTGTGCCCCTCGACGTCCCTTGCCGGTCACCAGGACGAGGAGCGGAGGACATCGAGGGAGGATGCAGAGGACGACAACGAGCGAAGCTCTGCTCAGGTGAATCGCACTCTCGTACTTTGGCGACGAGAAATTATTATCGCGAATTATCGAGCGCTCAGCAATAGAAAATATTCTATTGCTGAGAAAGTATCGTAGTTACAATACAGTATCGCGTTTAGACGGATCAGCTGTATTTACTTTCAGCGAAGCAGCCGTCACGAGAAACCCGGCAGGAAAAAACGGGAGAGCCGGGAGAGACAACCAAGCGAACTCCCGACGTCAACAATGTACCGAAACGGAAAGTGTCTCGAGACAATACTATCGAAAATTGCCGACTCTCGACGATCGACGACCCCAGGACAAGGGGGGTAGCGACGAGGGAGGATCCACGAGGATACGTGATCCTCCCAGAGCCGATCAGCTGACAGCCTTACCGTGACTACCGCCGTGGTCAGACGATCATTACCGTGCGCATCGAGAGTGAGAGAGAGAGAGAAAGAGAAAGAGAGAGCTACGAGAGAGTGACAAGTGGGCGAGAGAGCGAGGACGGAGAGAGAGAGAGTGAGATAGTGCGGAGTGAGAGGGAGCGTGCAGCGAGAGAGCGAGAGAGTGAGCGGGACGAGAGAGGGCGGAGAGAGAGACTGGGAGGAGAGAGAAGGAGCGAGAGAGAGAGGACCGCCACCGCTGCCGTCACCGCCGACGCCGCCGCCGACGCAAGGGTCGCCACCGTAATTGTAAGATCAACCATCTGCTCCGTATCTAATTGTACCGCGTATCGTGTCGTACCGTGTCTCGTCCGCGGAGTGGTCGCGCGGGTAAAGAAGGCTCGCCCGAGGAAAGCGTCCTCGGGCTCAGTGTACCGTTTCGCGAAGTGTACCGTCTCGCGAATTACATTGTCTCGCGTACAGTAACTATCGGGACGTGCGAGAGTCCCTGAATAAACTTCTCAGTATTACCGTTACCGAGTTTAGTGATTTCGCCTCCTAACCCATCCCGTCTCCGACTTAAAATAAAACGAGCTACCGGTCCCGACGGTTCCGGGACGCGCATCTTTTGTGATTCTCAGTTATTATCGCGTTTATCGAGGTGGTGCGGCCTTTCCGTACCTGGCGCCCAACTCTCGCGAAAATCTTTGTGGTGTGTCCGGGAGCCGACGGCAATTTGACGACGAGGCGAACAGGCGACTGTTTGCCGTCGCTCGCGAGAAGTTCCGCTCGCGAGTATCGTCGCAGTATATATTTTATGTTCTTATGTATGTTTATAATGTATGTATGTATGTATGTGTGTAATATATTAACATATTAATCTCTTTAGAGAAAGAAATAAGAACTCGTAAATGAAGATATCAATAAAAAAAAAATAGGAAAAAGGGCAATTCGAGTTCAAGCACAGAACTAATTTTATCAAGCAAGGTTGAGCGCGCTAATTGTGATTATGCAAAAAGAATTCTTGACATTGAAATTAGAGATGGTGTTATACATAATCATTTCTTAAGACGCCGCATTTTTCTGTTATCGAAATCACTGATGCGTTCTCTATCTTTCTTTTTGTGGCGCAGATTTTGTATATTGCAGGATGCGAGCATTACTAATTATTATTTAGCGGAATCTCGTTGTTTGGAGAATAAGTTTCGGCTTTTGTGTAAAAAAGAACGTTTGTCTATTTTTAAGGAATTGGACCCCATTAATTATTTCTATACGTTTACAAATATTGGTCCATTTAACAAGAAGCTTAGATCTTGCAAGGATCTTGGAGTTTCTTATAGAACCCATTTTTCCAATGATCTTCCTCTTGACAGTCTTGATTCTAGTTCAATTGAAATTATCATCAATCCTCTATCATATTTGAATCAAGATTCCCCTTCTATCTTGTCTCCCCATGATCGGTGGTTCGTAAACTTATCATCTGTGAACATTCCTATTAATATTCTAGGTCTTTTGCAATTGGGTAACGGTTTCAATTTACCACTTTCTAATGGAAAGTTCATACTTATTGAATTCATTAAACAAATCGAGTCGAATATTTGTAAACTCAAGAGGGAAGAGAAGGAGATCGTTAGAAGCCGAGTGGTACCTGTATTGCGTGGAATTCATAATTACATTCCGCTTTGTCAATACAAGTATGAATTGATTTTAAAGGCCACACAGGAAGCTAAGACGTTCTCTAAATTGAAGCCTAATCTCCTTTTTACAATAGCTGATAAAGGTAAAGTCACGATCGCAATTGATAGGGATTTGTATATGGAGAAAATGTTGGGTTAGCTTGACGACGCCAACACTTACCAGAGGTTTAGCTTTGATCCGACCAAAAAACTTTTGAGAGATCTTCATGTAATTTTAACTAGATGGAAAAATAAAAATTATATTGATAATGCCATTTATAGATTCTTAAGATCTGGTGAGGGGAATCTTCCTAGAGCTTATGGATTGCCAAAAATACATAAGGAGGGACACCCGTTGAGAATAATTATATCTTCTATTAATAGCCCTCTTTATAATCTTGCGATTTTTTTACATAAAATTATTTACCAAAAAATCTCCCTGGCAAAAAGCAAAATTAATAATAGCTTTGATTTGGTTAACAATCTTGCATTTAAACATTTCGAGGAACATCTTAAACTGGTTTCTCTTGATGCTATCTCTCTATTTACTAATATTCCTCTAGATTTAGCATTGGCGTCAGTTGACAAACGTTGGCATTATATTGTCGATTCTATTGTGATTCCTCGCAACGAGTTTTTGTTGGCTTTCGAATTTGTTCTCAATTCTACATTTTTTACTTTTGACAATATAACTTAATTTATAAACAAACTTTTGGAAGTCCTATGGGCTCCCCATTGTCCCCTATTATTGCTAACTTAGTTCTTCAAGATTTGGAAGAAAGAGCTATTAACATGATTCCGGTGACATTGCCTTTTTATTTTAGATATGTTGACGATATTCTTTTAGCGGCTTCTAAGGAGTTTTTGGATAACATATTGCACATTTTTATTTCGTTTCATCCTCGTCTTCAGTTCACAATGGAGATAGGAGGTGACTATATTAACTTTTTAGACACTACTCTTTTAATACGTAATAACACAATTATTAGGTGGTAAACTTAATTCCTGCGGCTCACAGTTAGATGACGTTAGTTGTAGGTGTAATTTATTTTGACATCTGAAACTGGCTGCATTTTAAAGGTTAGACATTTGTCAATAAAATTCAGTGCGAAGAGATTCATTTAAGCGAGCAGTGCTATTTTTTCTTTTGATTAAATATGGAACGTGATAAGTTGTTTTTTCGACATGTGCTGCTTCATTACTTTGACTTGAAAAAAACTGCAGCTGCAGTTCATAAATTGCTTTTCGAAGCTTATGGCAAT
>NW_022639536.1:382787-383029 GCF_010583005.1 Odontomachus brunneus
CTACCGAAAAAGTTTGAAGATGAAGAATTAGAAACATTACTCGATCAAGATTCGTGTCAAACGCAAAAAGAGCTCGCAAGAACATTGGAAGTTATTCAACAAGCTATTTGGAAACGACTCAAAGCCGCGGGATACATCCAAAAGCACGGAAATTGGGTCCCATACGAATTGAAACCGAGAGATATCGAACGACGATTTTGCATGTCCGAAATGTTGCTTGAACGGTACAAAAAGAAGTCTTT
>NW_022639536.1:385045-385641 GCF_010583005.1 Odontomachus brunneus
TATATATATATATATATATATATATATATATATATATATATATATTGTGACGTGGCTGCTCCCAAGGGGCGCCTGTCACAAGAAGCGCGACTCCGGTCGCCGGAAAATTTTGTGTGCGATTCGCGTCACGGCCGGGGGGAAAGAGGGCGCTGCCAAAAGGCGCAATTAATAAGGAGAAGAGTTTCGTGAACTGGGACGCTCGACGAGTGCACTGGTCCTCGCGTCCCTGAGAAGTGTGTCCCCCAAGCTCACCTCGCTGACCCGAGAGAAAGAAGACCAGGAGGACAACGAGGGAACAAGAAAAGGGAAGAAACGTCATCGGCCTCAAGGAAAGCCGCCGTTTAAATGGTACGTGGATAACGGTACTTTAACTCTCGTACATAAGAACGTGTTACCGCTCCGATTTCGGCTGCCGCTGGCGATGTTTGTTTACAGCACGCTACTAGACGCGGGACGGAAAGGCGCGAGGAGACTCTCAACAGCTGACAACAACGCAGGTGCCACGGAAACAAAGAAATCCCGGCGAGACAGAAGAGAGACAGAGCGGGAGAGAGAGAGAGAGAGAGAGAGAGAGAGAGAGAGAGAGAGAGAGAGAG
>NW_022639536.1:386101-400549 GCF_010583005.1 Odontomachus brunneus
GAGAGAGAGAGAGAGAGAGAGAGAGAGAGAGGAAGAACAAGGGACAAAGAGCGAGCGAGAGAAATCCGGCAGTTATCGCCGACTAGAAAAAGGCTCGACAAAAGGAATAATGTGTGATTCGCACCGAGAGCTCGATAGCGAGAGTTCGATCCCGAGAGTCTAAAATCGAGATAGAGTCTCCATTACCGTCGTAATTTGATATCGGCCTTCCGAAGAACAGTTGGTGTGCGAAGTCGGTTCCTGAGGGCTGTTCCGGGCCGGCCGTGCGAGTACCGAGGGCAAGGCGGAGGCCCAGGTGGGACCCCTAGACGACGACGACAACGTCGGGTAGCCGCAGAACCAGCGTCCATCCCCAGGGTCAGAGTGAGGAGCGAGTCTCGAACTATTGTAAGACCAGTCACTCGCTTTAAGATATCGGGTCGCCTTGTATAGTTGTCGTAATTGTACCGTCCCTTGCGAGGAGTGGCCGCGGGAACTTCCCCGCCGTTCGCGAAGTATAACTCATTACGTTTCGTTGAGAACGCCGTCCGAGGTGAGATATCGTCTCGTTACCGAGTTGACGGGAAAAAAGGTGTAATTTCGTGGTTATCGGAACGAGAGTGTCCCGATATAATAAAGTCCATTATTATCACGACTAAAGCCACCCGCGTCTTTCTTTCCTTTTCTCGATTGAAGTCTGTTCCCTCTTTCCACTCCCACGCCCATCTCCGACTCAAATTAAAGTTGAGCTACCGGTCCCATGACGTTCCCGCGCTATCGGCAGTAGCCTCTGCTATCCTATCTGGTGAAGATTTATTGGTGAGGAGGTGCGGCCTTACCGCATCTGGCGCCCAACTTTGAGAGTGAGGATCCGAGGCGCAATCCGGGGACCGCGGAAACTTGTCGGCGTGACGGACAGGCGACTGTCCGTTCTAATTGCTCAGAAAAGACGTCGCAATATATATATATATATATATATATATATATATATATATATATATATATATATATATATATATTTATATTTATATTTATATTTATATGGTGTTGCTATCGATTTACGTAATATCGATGTAACGATCCATCCGCAAACAAAACAGCGAGCCATGAACTTAAAGCTAAGTTTCGAATCGTACGGCTTGTTACAAAATAATTAGCGAATATTTAAACACCACCGATCGAACGCGACAAACCGAACGCGATAAACGATAAACACCGAAGCACACCAAAATCGGTATAAAAGACAGTGCGAAACCTCGAAAAGAAGCAGTCTTCCGAGGCACTCCGCTGAACAGAGCCAAGGCTGCGACAGCAGAAGATCCTCGCGAATACCGCTGCCAGAAGCACCGCCTCCTAGACCTTCCTCGATACCGCTCCGCCGACTCGTTGGATTCGTAGAGTCGACATCCTCGTAGACTTATTGGATGCGTATAGTCTACATCCTTCTTACCTCTCCGTCGACTCGTTGGATATGTAGAGTCGACTTCCTCGATACCGCTCCGTCGACTCGTTGGATTCGTAAAGTCGACATCCTCGTAAACTTATTGGATATGTAAAGTCTACATCCTTGTGACCGTTCCGGCGACTCGTTGGATACGTAGAGTCGACTTTCTCGATACCGTTCCGCCGACTCGTTGGATTCGTAGAGTTGACGTCCTCGTAGACTTATTGGATACGTAAAGTCTACATCTTTGTTATCGTTCCGCCGACTCGTTGCATTCGTAGAATCGACCTCCTCGTAGACTTATTGGATATGTAAAGTCAATATTTTTGATTATCACTCCGCCGACGCGTTGAATTCGTAGCGTCGACATCCGCGTAGACTTATTGAATTCGTAATGTCTACATCCTTGATTACCGCTCCGTCGACGCGTTGAATACGTAGAGTCGACATCCTCGACACCGCTCCGACGACCCATAGGACAGACCTACGCGTCACCGCCGATACTCCGTACGACCGCCCGACGAACTCCGACTCGTCGGGAGTCTCAGCCGCGTAAAGCATTCGGAGCATTATTGTTCTCGCCGAATAACGGATCTCGCTGCGACAGGAATTAAAGACCCGAGCGTAAACATCTCGCCGCGAGCGCGAGACATTCGACGCGTCACAACACCGCCCGCGTGCCACGGCCCCGGTGTTGCCGAAGCATCCGTAGCAAACATCAACAGATTCGCACGGCGAGCGCAAAAACTCGATCATTAAACCAACGGCGTCGAGATACACTGTAAATACTCATTGTACATAGCCATTTGAAGTAGAATAGATATTATCTTAATACCTATACCACTGGCTTCACGATTTATTACCACTGCCACGAATCCGGGCCGCACCGACTCGCAGAATATCCCGCATTGAACGCAAATAGCATTACATCGATTTTAGTTATGGGTAAACGCAGCATAGCCCAGATGGCAGCACAACGATCCAAATAAAATACATGTGAGTGAGTGAGGAGGTAGTGAGAGAAGATGTGAGTGAAAAATTGAGGTAGTGAGATTGAGGGGTGATTAGTAAGATAATTAGATAGTGCACTTTGTATGTCTTCTAAAGTGTTGAGAAAAAGGAAAAAGAGAGCGTTATACATATAAGATCTGCGTATAAGGCAAACAAAGTGTGGTCGAGACAGCAAGGAGGAGAAGGGAAGCCGACGGGGGGCAGGAGCCCTCCCTGGCTTATGAAGAAATAAGTATGGACGAAAAGTATGCTTTGTCTCAGAAAATTTATTATGAACTAAGCAGAGAAATAGATTAGAAGAAACGAGAATGGAGGTACAGAAGAAATCAGGAAGTCTGAAAAGAACGCATTCTTCAACAGAAGAGGACGGCAACAGACAAAGGAAACAATAGACAAAAGTGGCAGGAAGTAAGAAAAATGTGAACAAGAAGGCGATTCAAAGATCGCTTTCACTAGAAAGAAACAGTGAATCGAGCAAGAAAAATTTGATAACATCAGAGAATGAAGGAAGGAACAGACAAGGTGATAAAAAAAACTATGAGAGAAAAACAAACACAAATACAAAGACAAATACAAAGACAAGGGCAGAAGAGGAAGAGATAGAGAAGTACGACGCATCGTCAAGAGCACCATATATAGTGCATATCAGACAGCCATCAGATAAAGAAAAAGGCAAAAACCCAACGGCACTACTGACAATCGCAAAAAAATTATCGCAAGCAAATATAAAGTTTGAGGAAATCAGGAGACACTCAAGGGACACGTGGAAACTAATCTTCACATAAAAAACGGCAGCGAACAATGCAGTAACACATACTTTCCTGGAAGAAATGGCACTGGTGGCTTTTATCCCAAGATACAAGCTGAGCCGCAAAGGAGTAGTTAGAGATATTCCAATAGACATGGATTTAGAAAAATTAAAAAGGGAAATTGAGGAGGAGAATCCAAAAGTAAAGATCAAAAAAGTTTTCCGAATGAAACGGAGAGAAAAGGTAACTAGACAACTGGTGGACTCGGAGACAATTTGTCTGGAGATTAAAGGAGAAGTGATCCCAGAGACGATATCAATCTTGAGGACAATAAACCCAGTTACACCATATATAAATGCAATAAGATTGTCTTATAACTGCGGAAAGTATGGTCATGTTGGTAAATTCTGTAATGGACCAGCAAGGTGTCTAAACTGCTCAGGAAATCACAAGAGCACAAAAGAAGCACCATGCACAGAAGAGCTAAGGAAATGTATAAACTGCGGAGGGAATCGTGGCATAACAGATAGGATGTGCCCAATGTATAAGCAACATAATGAAATCGCTAGAATAATGGCATATGATAACCTACTGTTTACGAAAGCAATGCAGTTAGTTAAAGGAAATGGAGTAAGAATACCGGAGAAGACGTTACAAAACTATCCCACAATTTAAACAATGTCGCTGGCTCCAACATGGAATAGAAAGAGAGTAACAGAAGAGAAGCAAGATTCACTAATGATGACACTGCTAACAAAAGGGAATCGGGAGGATGAAAGGAACAAGAAAGTAGCAACGCAGGATCAAATAAGAATTTTATTAGAAAAAATTCTAAAGGCGTCCAAACCTTAATTGCTAGAATAGGGAAAACCATTGATCTGCATAACAGTAATATTGATAGTAATAGAAAAATAAGTGAAAATGGCCCTCAGCGATAAACACGATGCGTGGAAATTAGTTCAGTGAAATGCGAAATCAATTTGGGCACACTATAGTGAATTTAAACGATATACATCGATATTTAACTTGTTTATCATTTCAGAGACGTGGCTAAAACCAGAGAGACCATTTATAATTAAGGGTTTCGATACGGTGAGGAAGGACAGAGAGAGAGGCACAGGAGGAGGAGTCATGATTCTAATAAACAACTCTTTCAAGTATAAAAGAATACCACAAGTCTACAACTGTAGAGGCAAAATAGAGGTATGCGCAGCGGAAGTAAAGGTAAATAGAGAACCAGTAATATTGATGGCGTGCTATCGTCCTCCACAACAAGAGTTGATCTCGGTAAGAGAATGGTAAAAGTTTTTAACTCAATTCGGTCAAAAAAAGGTGTTTTTTGGGGGAGACTTTAACTCGCACAATATAATGTGGGGATCATCGCAGTCGTGCCCATCAGGGGTTAATTTATGGGAAGCACTGGAGGACTCGGACTGTGTACTGCTAAATGACAGGTCAAAAACTTTTCAAAGTAGTGCATATCTAACGCAAACAGCTATAGATCTATCAATAGTTCATAGTTCTATGGGGATGCAATTTAAATGGAAGGTGGGAGAGGATACATGGGGGAGTGACCATTTTCCGATTCTGATCAGTTCAAATTCAAGTCCAGATACATTAGGTGTAAAAGTAAAGCCACCTCGATCATATTCGATACATACAGATTGGACGCAATTTCAAGACAGAGTAGATCGAACAATTAGAGAGACTTTTAAAGGAATTAATCAGATAGAAGTAAAGTACTCAACTTTTATCGCAACAATAGAAAATGCGCTGAAAGAGTCAACTCGCGGTAAAGAGAAACCAAAGGCAAAACCCGGAGAGCAAAAAGTAAACAGACCACTAAGTCCGTGGTGGAACGAAGAATGTGAAAGGGCAATAAGACTAAGAAAAGCAGCCTATAAGAAATTTAAATGTACGGGTCTCAGAGCACACTTCATAGCATATAAAAAACAGGTAGCAGCAACACGGAAGGAATTGAAACGACTTAAACAAGAAGGATTTCAGAAATTCTGTGAAGGCCTAAGAAGAGACTCTAACCCAAAATTTGTAAGGAATATAGTCAGAAGCTTTCAAAATAGATGGACTAGAACAGAAAACAATAATGAATACGAAGAAGGGAAGATAAAAAATGTAAGAGAACTGATAGGAAAGATCACCCCTCCATGGGTCTCAATGAAACCACCAAAGTATGAGACACCAGGACGAGATGATTTTATGGACCAACCTTTTGAGTACAAAGAGCTAGAAATGGCAATGAGGTATGTAAATCTTAAAGCAAGTCCAGGTGCAAACAATATAGATTACTGTGTCATTAATCATCTGCCACAACTAGGGAAGAATATGCTGTTAAATTTACAATGAAATATTGAAGGAAGGAATCATCCCCAAAGAATGGAGAGAGTACATAATATTTTTTATACCAAAGCCAGAGGCAGGGAAATACCGTCCAATTTCGCTATCGTCTTGCTTGGGGAAGATTATGGAAAGAATGGTAACAAATAGAATGCTATGGTGATTAGAATCTCATGATCTTCTGCCAAAACCGCAGTTCGGGTTCCGAAAAGAGAAATCGTGTATAGACAACCTTCTAATTCTATATAGCGAAATTATAAAAGCGTTTCAGAAAAATAGTGGGGTGGCAGCGGTATTCTTAGACATAGAAGTAGCATACGACGGCGTATTGGGCGATATTTTACTAAAAAAGCTAGAGATATTGAAAATTCCTTCAAAAACAAGAAAGTTTATTTATAATACTGCCTGACGAAAAAAGTTATGCACCCAGAAGAAGTTGTCCAATATTATCCCATTGCGGTATACATGTATACCATTGATGTGTGAGTAAATGATTCGATTTACAAGGATCTGTAATGTGTAGAACGCCCACCAGAGTGCGTTCGTGATGTCACCGCCCTGTTGTTGATAACGTGTTACCAGTCAACTGCCGTACGTCAGCCTATTAAGCAAGACGTGCAGAGACAGTACGAAGCACCTGCGATGCCTCGCAGACGCGTTAGACAGCCTATCCACCAATTGACAGCATTTGACAGAGGCCGCATTGTGGGACTACATGAGACTGGTTGATCGTATCGTGCAATTGCCAGGCATGTGGGCCATTCAGATGTCACAGTGGCCCGATGTTGGAATCAATGGGTACAGGAGGGCACCCATTCACGGCGTGTAGGTTCGGGTCGACCAAGAAACACCATCCCGAGGGAGGACCGTCGTATGGTGCGCCAAGCATTGCGGGATCCCATAACTTCGGTACCCGCCATCCGCGACCATGTACTGGAGACTCTACAACATCCTGTGAGTTCCCGCACAGTGTCTCGACGACTCGCATCCGCCGGATTGGGGTCCTACCGCCCCATGCGTCGGTTGCCATTGACACCAGAACACCGGCGCCTGCGTTTGGAGTGGTGCTGTGCCCGGGAGGCATGGACAGAGGTCGAATGGCATCGCATCGTGTTCAGTGATGAATCCCGCTTCTCCATAACCTCCGATGACCATCGTGTTCGGATTTGGCGGCGTCCAGGGCAGAGGGCCGATCCGTCCCATATTGTGGAGAGACACACAAGCGTAATCCCTGGCATCATGGTGTGGGAAGCCATAGGATATGCGTTCAGGTCACCTCTCATAGTGTTTCGGCAGACTTTGACGGCACAGCGATACGTCACAGACATCCTGCGTCCGCACATCCTACCCCTTATGGTACAGCACCCTGGGACAGTGTTCCAACAAGATAATGCACGCTCACACAGCACGTGTGTCTATGGACTGCCTAGAGCATGTTGAGGTCCTTCCGTGGCTAGCAAGATCCCCGGACCTCTCCATCATTGAACACGTGTGGGATGACATTGGAAGGGGCCTCCGTCCCAGTACCAACCGGCGGGATCTGGAGGGACAGCTGCAACAACTGTGGATGAACCTGCCTCTGGAGAGGATCCAAAGGCTGTTTGACACCATTCCGAACCGCATAAGGGCATGCATTGCGGCCAGGAGGGGTGCGACACCCTACTGACCTGGCACCAACATTCCACCTGTAACTGCCAACGGCCTTGTCTCTTTCATCCCATATTGTAATCAGTTCAATAAAGTCACATGGTCTTTCATCATATGTAGTTTCATTCACTTTCAACCACTCCTTCTGGGTGCATAACTTTTTTTGTCAGGCAGTGTATAATATCCGAAAGGCGAATAAGAAGCAAATTTGATGAAATAGATGAACAAAGCTATACATACAGGAAACTTCCACAAGGAAGTGTCCTAAGCCTAATACTATACACGATATATGTGGCTGAACTGGAGAGGACTTGCGAACCAGGGAGCAAGATAATTCAGTATGCAGACGATGTATGTATCTTCTCCTCGATGGAGTCACTAGAAGAAAGTCTGAAAACAGTGGAATCAACCACAGAAAACATAAAGCTAAACAACCTAGGACTTACACTATCAAATACAAAGGTCAAATTATGCATATTCAGTCGGGACAATAAGAAACTAAAAACTCCAAGTAGAAACAGAAATAGAACAGTGTACCAGAAAAAGGATTATAAGATTATAATAGATGGAAAGGAGATTAAAAACATGACGGAAATAAGATTTTTGGGTACGATCTTCCAATCAGATCTAAGATGGGCTAACCATATCAAAGAGGTAGAAGGTAAGTGTGCAGGAGCTATGAGAACTCTCAAGTGTCTGGGTCATACCTGGTGGGGAGCGGATCCCAAACTACTATTGAATATATATAAAGCATTGATAAGGTCAAGGTTGGAATATGGAGGATGTTTACTGCAAAACTTGTCGACACAATTATCGTCAAGACTAGATAAAGTACAAATGAGGGCAATCAGAATAGCGATGGGGTACAGAAACACTACTCCATTGAATGTAGTACTGGGGGAATCAAAAGAGACAAAGAGACCCTAATAATTAGAAATCAATATTTAGGCAAAAGTATTTTAGCAAGAGCATTTACAACCAAAGAACATTTGCTTCGCAAAAACTTAGAAGAGGCGGAAGAGACTACACAAATACCAACACTTATAAACAGAATAGGAACATTCCTTATAATGAGGGCATACAGGGAGGTAGAGAGTAAGGTACAATTTTTACCGTTAAGAGAGAATCCAATTTTTTACTCTTATAGCTTTAGAGCCCCCACATACGAAGTGGAAATAGACTTATGTAGTAACTTAGACTTAGGTAATATTAATGATATAGGAAAAGAATTTCAGAGAATATATGAGAAAGAAATTAAAACAACAATCAATATATATACGGATGGTTCAAAGGTTGAGAATGCTATATACACAGGATTCGCGGTAGTGGTACCAGAGAAGGGAATAACAGAACAATTTAGGTCGTTAAATATGATCTCAGCATATAGTTTGGAGGAAATGGCAATAATAGAAGCGATTAAACTAGCGCAAAGACAGAATTGGGTTAAAATCACAATTTTCACAGACTCTCGCTCGGTATTATCAGCGCTGCAAAATAACTACAATTCAAACCAGGGTGTGTACCTAATTTTACACATTAAAGATTTAATTATGAAAATGGAGAAATATGGATACAAAATAAAATTAGTATGGATTCCGGGACATAAAGGAATATTAGGCAATGAACAGGCAGATCTTATGGCGAAGGAGGCAAGTAGAAGCGGGAAAGACTCACAAATAGATATTCCAATTAAAGAAATGAAAAACTACTGGAAAGAACAAATGTATAAAGAGACAAGAGAGTGGGGTCGAAGGGAAGCACTAAATCGTGGATTAAGATATTTTCAAAAATTCTCAGAAGAAAGACGCACACCATGGTTTGGGAGTTTTAACATCCAAAGGAAGACGATAGTAACCATTAATAGACTGCGTAGCGGGCATACATCGTTGAGAGCTAGTTTGCATAAACTGCAAATAGTTGAGAACCCTTATTGTCAAAAGTGTGGAAAAGTGGAAGATGAAGACCACGTTTTCTGGGAATGCCCAGAGTACGAGCAAGAATGAGAAACAATGAGAAAAGAATTAATAAAGGCTCGAGGAGTTCTTCCTCACCCTGTCGAATACCTTCTAGCCACACTCAAGGAGGATATAATCTTTATATTAGATAAGTTTATAAGCATAATAACGATACATATATAAGGAGGCATGAAAAAAGACAAGTTTAATAAAAAAGTACAATATAAAGAATACGGGACAAATTAAGATGAACCATAGTATATTACATTATATTATATGATATTAAATTAGAGATTTTTTAGCGCCCCCCCCCCTTAGATTATATTATATTATATTATATTATATTATATTATTTTTATCAGTATTATTATTATTATTACTATTAGTATTATTGGTATTATTATTATTATTAGTATTAGTATTAGTATTAGTATTAGTATTATCGTTTCTATGTTAAACCATAGTCAAGGATAAAGATAGGATAAATAGATGATGGGGATAATGATGATGATAATAATACTAAGAAAGAAAGAAAAACGGTCGTTCGCTTTAAATTACTTTATTTCATCTCAGTTTTTTCTTTTGTTATTTTGCAATGACAATCATTAATTAAGAATATCAATTTTAGTTTAATTTTCAATGCAAAAGGTTAATCGAATATAAATATAAATTTAAATTTGAATTTGAGCCTATGGTGAGAGATAACCAAAGCTTAGAATTAAGGTAAGCTTAGAATTAAGGTAAGAAAAAGGAAGGTCATAGAAATGTAAAGTAAGAGGAAAACTAAACGGTATAGACAAGACTGTAAAGACATACCTATACATATGTCTTAGTGATAAGACAGGAACACAAGTAACTGGTAAGGAATAGAAAGAATGTATAGAGGCTTTAGCCAGATAAGCTAGTACTTAATGGCTGTATATATTTCTCTCAATAAAAAAAAAAAAATACATATGAGTGAGAAAGTAATGGGGAGACAGTGAGGGAGTGAGGAGTGAGTGGAAGTGAAGCGTAGATCTTGGTCTATTTTTGGTAGATTTTGGCAGTTTATGGCGTTTATTCTGTAGCGAGCTTGGAGTTTTTATATTTCGGATCTCTCCGAGTGTCTTTTGAGATAATCTTAGATATACAAGAGTAGCGTGTAAGGCAAATAAAGTGTTGCGGAAATGTTGAGGAATTAGGGCGGAGAAGAAGAGGAAATAGAAGGCTCCCCGGCTTATGAGGAAATAGAAGAGGAGATGAGATGCTTCTTATTTCATGAATATAACAAAGAAGTGACAAGAAGGAAAAACGAACCAGAGAAAATGGAAATGGAA
This sequence comes from Odontomachus brunneus, assembly GCF_010583005.1. NCBI lineage: Eukaryota > Metazoa > Arthropoda > Insecta > Hymenoptera > Formicidae > Odontomachus > Odontomachus brunneus. The sequence goes on from NW_022639536.1 coordinate 396,558, forward strand.
GTACAGAAAGAGACAGAAAGTCTGAAAAGAACGCATTCAGCCACAGAAGAGGAGAACGTTAGAGAAGAAGAAAGACAATGGACAAAAGTGGCGGGAAACAAAAAGAATATGAAGAAGAAAATAAATCATAGATCAGTTTCGTTGACAGGAGACAGTGAACAGGATAAAAAGAACACAGTAGTAATAACATTAGGGGATGAAGGAAAAAATAGCCTAGCAGAACAAAGAAAACAAGCAAGGAAGGTGAAAGAAAAAACGACGACAGAAGAGGAAGAAAAAGAGAAATATGATGCCTTTTCGAAGGCACCATATATAGTATATATTCGGCAACTATCAAACAAAGAGAAGAATAAGAACCCGACGCCGATACGAACGATCGCGAAGAAACTATCAAGAGCTGGCATAAAGTTCGAAAAGATTCGCAGACATACGAGAGATACTTGGAAAGTGACGTTCACATCAAAAACAGCGGTAAACAATGCAGTGACAAATATATTTTTGAAAAACATGGCGTTGGTGGCGTTTATTCCCCGTTACAAACTCAGTCGCAAAGTAGTAGTCAGGGACATACCGGTAGATATGGACCTCGAAGAACTGAAGCAAGAAATTGAAGAAGAGAACCCAAAAGTGCGAATAAATAAAATATTTTGCATGAAACGACGAGAAAGGATAACAAGACAATTGGTAGATTCAGAAACGATAAGTCTTGAAATAAGAGGAAAAACGTTTCCGGAAACAATATCTATCCTCAGAACGATAAACCAAGTCATACCATACGTCACGGCAGTGAGATTATGTTATAACTGTGGAAGATTTGGACACATAGGCAAGTTCTGCAATAGACTAGCGAAATATTTGACGTGCGCGAGAGATCATAAAAACACAAGAGAATTACCATGTATAGAAGGAAAGAAGATGTGCATAAATTGTGGTAGTGACCATGGCACAGCAGATCGAGTGTGCCTTATTTATAAACAACAAAGTGAGATTGCCAGAATCATGGCGTATGATAATGTACCATTCGTTGAGGTGATGCAGCTGGTAATGAGAAGCGAGACAGGAATACTGGAAAAAACAATGCAGAAATATCCTTTACTTCCAAATGAGACGCCCGTGTCAGCATGGACTAAGATGGGAGTAACAAGAGTAAAGCTAATAACACCAGCTTTATCGATGCAGACTGATAAAACAACGCAGGACTAAATCAGGCTTTTAATGGAAAATATCCTGAGGGCGCAGAACGTAGAGATATTAATCATTAGAATAATGAAGACCATAGAGTTGCATAACAGTAGTAACAACACTAATATAAGTATAAGTAAGAATGACTCAGAAAAATAAATGCGAACTATTATAATCAGTACAATGGAAGATAGAATTCATTTGGAATCATTATAGTGAAATAAAGAGTTATAACTCGATAATTAAATTTCAATTGTTTCAGAGACTTGGTTAAGACCAGAAAGATCAGTAATTGTCAAAGAATTTGACAAGATGAGGAAGAACAGAGAGAAACGTAAACGTAAACCATGGTTTACAAACTTTAAGATACAGAGGAGGATGATAATAACTATTAATTGATTGCGTAGCAGACATACCTCGTTGAGGACTAGTTTATACAGGCTTCGAATTATTGACACTCCTTTTGGCCAAAAATGCGGAAAAAAAGAAAGCCCAAACCATTTTTTGGGAATGTTCAGCTCACACAAAGGAACGAGAGATACTGAGAAAGGAATTCGTGAAGGTTCGGGGATTCCTTCCTCACCTTGTTGAATACCTCTTAGCTACTCTCAGAGGCGATATAATTTTAATAATGGACAAATTTATTAGTACAATATCAACACAAATATGAGGAAAGTGAAAAGGGAAGATAAAGAACACTGGGTGTTACATAATGCGATTGAAAATGAAAATGGCGACATAGACAAACACAAAAACACGACACAATTACACAAACACAAACTTATATTAAAAAGATTATATTATATTAGGTAGTATCATATTATATTATATTTGCCTTTAGAAAATTTTAGAAATATTAGAAATTTTAGATATATTACATTATATAAGACTTTATCACACCGCATCACACCAAAAAACCAAAAACAAAACAAGACAAAATAAAACAAAACAAATAAAATAAAATAAGACCGTAAAAAGGATAAATTAAATAATGGGTAAAAGACAATAGATTTCACAGATTTAGTCTTGGTTTTAGATGTAGATTTAGTTAGAAGTTTGAAATGTTTAATTAAATGTTAAATGTTTAATTTAGGCTTTTACATTTCATTTTTATTTTTAGTTTTTCTCATTTTTATTTTGATCATTATTTTTAAGTTTACTTTTATCGTCAGCGCTGCTCTACCTATGTTACTAATAATTTTGGTATGTCTACGAAAATCTGAAATGTAAAGATAAGATAGACAATAAGAACAATAATGTCAAATTATAAGTTTAATGTTAGATTTAAATACAAAGATAAGTTTTATGAAAGAGTACAATTCTAATATTAAAGCGAATTCTAAGTAACCAATGTAACACAAGGTCTTCAAGACATACCTATACATATGTCTTGGTATTAGAATAATAACTTTTGTACCAGATAAGGAAAATAGAGATTGTATGATGATTTAGGCCAAATAAGTTAGTATTTAATGGTCTTGTATATTATATCAATAAAAAAAATATATGTAAGTGTCTACCCCATGACGGAGACTAAGTCCTATTCGGACTTCGAAGAAAGGGCGGCTCGCGCGATAAGTGTCGCAAGCGTAACTGAGAGATCCTGTCGGACGACGCACGATATCTGCAGTATCTGAGATATTGCAGAAGGAAGCTCTACTTCGTGGTGGTGGCTGCATAGTAATCTGAAAAAATGTGGCGAATCCTCCCTTCCTCCTCTCTCAGCCACCGGCAATGTCGAGGAGGTGGAGTTACTAACATACCTCGTATGAAGCAAGCCAGCGTGCCAAAAAAGACACTCTAAAGGCTGTGGCCCAACGCGCAACGCACACTCAAAAGGCTTCGAGCTGTTGCTCGCGCCGGTTTATATAGCCGCTTAGCTAAGATTTAACTGCGAGCGACGGCCCGACGAAACCATCGCCATGTCGCAGCGATGGCGCGAAGTAGCGGTGGACGTCTACGAGTAACGCGGCGCCCGGGGCATGGCCACCCGTCGTACTCTGTCCGTACGGAACAAACCCAAAGCCCTTCTCTTCTCATACCAGTTCCATATATTAAAAACTATCCTATTTAATTTAGAAAATTTTATACCGTCCATCTTGTTTATATAACTAATAGCGATTATATCATTCGACGCGATAACGTCGCGACGCCAAGTACATAAAGATAAGTCGGAGAATGACAGATCCGAGAATGACAGACTGAGACCGAGATATAACTATATTCATAGTATACGACGCTACTAGGAAGCTTATCCGGAATTTTAGCGACAATCGTACTTCCAACTAAAATATCTCGAAAAATAAAGCTGCAATGGAAGGATTCTGTAGTAACTTTGAGAAAAGTTAAAAGTTAAATTACAAGTTAAAAAGTTAGTAATTTTTAACTCAACTTAGTTAAGTTTAAATAAGTTAACTTTTAATTTAAATTCAGTTAATTTTACGCATTAATTTTAACTATTTTTACTTTTTTCAGTTGTTAATTTATTTCGTATCAATATTAAAGTTATTTTAAATTAAATTAATATTAAATTAAATTTAATATTAAATTTATCACCACAATCTGTTATGTTACCGACACGTAAACAACTATATTTATTTATGTTTCTATGGAATTTAACATTTATTTATTATTTTCTTCTATTTAAAAGAATTTATGTGTATATATAAAAAGGCATGTTCAGGGAACAAGCCAACTAAAATGTTATTTTGCCTAGAAATAATAAAAAAAAGGAGGGAGAAAAAAGAAAAGAGAAAAATCAAAGAGAGAGAGAGAGAGAGAGAGAGAGAGAGAGAGAGAGAGAGAGAGAG
>NW_022639536.1:401442-406767 GCF_010583005.1 Odontomachus brunneus
GAGAGAGAGAGAGAGAGAGAGAGAGAGAGAGAGAGAGAGAGAGAGCGGAACAGGAACGACTCGGGTGCAGTGATCTCCGCGGAGGATCCCGCCGTCGCCGTCGCCGCCGCCCACGCCAGGGAGCCGTCGAATAACTGTAAGGTCGACTATCTGCTCCACCACTATTCGTCTTCGTACCGTTTCGTCATCGTCGTCTCGTCCGCGGAGCGGCCGCGCGCGTATATCAGGGCTCACCCGAGGATGCCGTCCTCGGGTTTATTGCATTGTCGCGGGCCTAGTACCGTATCGCGATTACAGAATATCTTTGTGAGCTTTACCGCGCATTGTGACAGGGACGTACGAGAGTCCCGATTAATAAACGCATTGTTATCGAATACGAGTCGAGTCACTTTCGTTTTCTCCTAACCCATCCCGTTTTCGACTTAAATCCTAGGAGCTACCGGTCCCGATGGTTCAGGGACACGCGAATTTCGTATAACATATCGCATCTCGCGTTTCTCGAAGTGATGCAGCCTTTGGCACCTGGCGCCCAACTATCGTTTGCGTTTTAGTGGCGTGAATCGGAGCCGACGGCAATTTGCCGACGCGGCCGACAGGCGACTGTCTGCCGTCGCTCGCGAATCAACCTCGCGAGTACCGTCGCAATATATATGAAATTGCATTCAGGATTAATGTATGAAACGTTTACTAATTTATTATAATATAAAGACGTTCTTCTTTATTTAGTTTACTTGAGTTGAAATATATTGGGAGTGTGAATAAGTTCTCGCCGTTTCACCATCAGATGGCGATATAAAAATTTTGTGTGTATAATTCAAGATGATGACGCATCTATATTGAAGTTCTATAACCTATGTTTAAAATCATTGCGTGTCTTTCCATTAACCTATAAAGAACATTTTCTTTTCGTAGCGTAAAACATGTCAAATTTCGTACCAAATAAACCGTTTTTGCGGGGAATTTTACTGCACTACTTTATTCAGAAGAAATCTGCAGCTGAAGCACACAGAATTCTTGTAGAAACCTATGGTGATCATGCTCTGTCGGAAAGAACATGCAGAGATTGGTTTAACCGATTTAAAAATGGTGATTTTGATGTTCAAGATAGAGAACGCAGTGGTGCACCAAAAAAGTTTCAAGACGAAGAATTGGAAACATTACTTGCTGAAGATCCATGTCAGACGCAATCCGATGTTGCAAAATCATTAGGAGTTGATCGAACAACAGTTTCGAAATGTCTGACAGCATTAGGAATGATACAAAAGGAAGGATCTTGGGTGCCATACGAACTGAAGCCGAGAGACGTCGAACGGCGTCTTGTCACGTGTGAACTGCTGCTTCAACGACAAAGAAGGAAAGGTTTCTTACATCGTATTGTAACTGGTGGTGAAAAGTAGATATACTACAGTAATCCCAAGCGTAAAAAATCGTGGGTTAAGCCCGGCGAAGCAGTAGCATCAACGCCAAAGCGGAATATCCACGGTTCCAAGCTCATGCTCTGCATTTGGTGGGATCAGCTGGGGGTAGTGTATTACGAGCTGCTCCAACCCAACCAAACCATCACAGGAGATCTCTATCGACGACAATTGATACGTCTGAGCCGAGCATTGAAAGAAAAACGGCCGCAATATGAGCAAAGACACGATAAGGTGATTTTGCTGCATGATAACGCTCGGCCGCATGTCGCGTCACCGGTCAAAACATACCTGGAAACGCTGAAATGGGAAGTCCTACTCCACCCGCCGTACTCTCCAGATATTGCGCCTTCTGATTACTATCTATTTCGATGGATGACTAACGGCCTGGCTGAGCAGCACTTCATTTCGTATGAAGAAACGAAAAAATGGATCGATTCGTGGATAGCCGCAAAAGAAGTGTCGTTTTTTCGACGTGGAATTCAAATGCTGCCAGAAAGATGGGAAAAAGTAGTCTCCAGCGATGGGCAATACTTTAATTGACTTGTTTTTTTATTATTTTTTTTAAATAAAGGATTTATTTTCACAAAAAACGGCGAGAACTTATTCACACTCCCAATAAAAAGAAATATAAAATTAAAAAACAACAAAAACAAAAGTAGAAACAAAAGAACAAAGAATAAAAAAAAGGTAATAATTTATCGCCACCTCCATGTTGATTATTTGGCAACGAGCAAAATTATACAATTTTTCAAAGTTGAATTCGCCATTTTGAATTTCTAAAATTGCTCAGATTCAAATTGTGCTTAGATTCAAATTCAGTAAAAAGAACTCTAATAACGTTTTTAGCCTTAACTATCTAATTTTTTCAAAATTATATCTGCCATATTTGGCAGATCTGGAATTTTGAATAATTAACATCAGATTCGAAACCTGCGACCTCTAAAATCCTTGTATATCAAATTAGATAATAATCGAACAATTAGTCTTTAAAAAATGGAATTTATCCTTATAAAGTTCTAAAGGTGGTTTTTTACCTTTAGAACGCTGTATTGACCGATATAAAAAAACACGTGTCAAATATTTTTCAATGTAGAACATATGTGCACAGTTTCAAGAAAATCGGTGATTGGCACTTGGGTAGTGTTATTTGTCAGTACACTTGTAGAGTAGTGAGAAATAATAGACATCTATTTTTTTATATCGACAATGGTTTAATTGTAAGGGAGAAAACACTCTGAAAAGCAATTTGGCATATTTTGTTTTGAGGAAATATTTTCCGGAGGAAAACGTGAGAGATTAAAAAAAGTTCTTAGATAAAAGTTTAATGATAATTAACGTTCTTGAAAACAATATAATAAATTATGCAATAATTTGATAATTTGCAAAATACCTCCACCACCTTCAATTAATTTTGCAAAATTAAAAATTTTGTTAGAACAAAAATGAAGAAAAATTTCACCCCAAATTCATCTATAACAAGTTGGTTTCCGAAATATTATTTTTTTAAAATAAGCCGTAAACAACATGCCTCGGTGGTTAATATAACCGAATTACATTTCACGGGGTGTTTTATGTGAGATTGTAAAAGTGAGATTGGGTAAATATAAAAATACGTGTTTCTTATAAATAAACTTACCTTTGTGTCACTTGCCGATTTTGCGGAAACTAATTTTTTAATTTATAAGAACGAGTAATTAACACGTTGCATTTAAGTTCATGTAATTAGAGATATTTTTGACTCCTGAAAGATAAACGCGAACCCGACGAGGTTTTTGCTCCTTCCGATATCCTGCCGCAGAGCAAGGGACCCATGTCGATCAGGACGCCGATTTCGTGATGTCTCCACCTTGACGTCTTTGGTGCTACAACTTCTAACAGCGTAGCATTCACCACTCCCCTAGTCCCGGCGAGGATCGAGGAGCGTTGTGTTGACGAAGAGGTTATACCTGACTCGGAGTTGCTGGCTTTTGAACTCTTCGAGGAACAGTCTTAACTACCTGCCGCAAATTCATGGCTACCGATTATCTAGGAGAAGACTCATTCTGAGGTACCCTTGGGTCTGAAGCAGGAGCTACGCACTCATCTCCTGATTAAATATGAGCCCAAGGAGGATTTAACCTTTTTCGCATCTTCTCGCGTAAACAAGGAGATTGTCCCTAACCTTGGTGCGACAGTTCTTACTTAACAGTTCTTCGCTACAAGCGTCAAATGAATTTCCAGGCTCAAGTCGGAGCTTCTTTCAATGTTTTTTGCTCTGGAATTTCGGCGCTCTCACAACTTGCGTGTCTTCAAACATCAGTTGAGAAGAAAGCTGCCGTCTCAAAAATCTCAGACGGTATCCATCTGCTCGCGGATCACCATTATCGCTTCCCTCAGACTAGATGAGTTTTCATCGTCCCATCCCTGAACTTCCTGGGAAAGACTGCATCCGACTCGGCTCCAATTGATGACAATCTATTCGGTAGCAACTTTGCGGAAGAGATTAACGTTGCGCAATCCATCGAGCGCGTGGCTTGTAAAGTCCCTCAATCGCAGGCCTCTCACCCTCGGCCACCTCTTCTGCAGCAGACATCTCGGAGCACCCGACCTCAGCACGAGGCACCACAACAGCAGAGGAACTCGAGACCCCTTTTCGCAAGGTTTTGTCAGCTCACATGTCGAGGAAAGGTCTTCACCCTTCGAGTTGCAGCAGACGATCGTCGTCCCGATCTCGAGCCGGTCCCCGCTATTAGTTCCAGCAGCTTCCATGGGAGGATTGGCTTCGTTTGCCGACAGATGGAACGAGCTAACCTCGGATACTCAGGTATTAGAAACCATCACCAGTTATAAAATTCCTTTCTCTACACCGCTTCCTCCTCGCCTCTCCTTGATGGAGCCATCTTTCTCTGCATCGGATACTACACATTGTATTACTGAGATAAAGCGTTTATGCCAGATAAGTGCCTCGGCACTTCGTCGAACTCTCCAACTATTAATTTTTTTTCTCTTTCTTTCTTGTTAAGAAATCCTCAGGTGGAATGCGCTTTATCTTGAATTTACGCGACCTTAACTCATACATGTCCCCCCACACTTTAAACTGGAGGACTGGTATACTATGATTCGTCTTTTGACTCCGTATTGCTGGATGGCTTCGCTTGACCTAGAAGACACATACCTGCTGGTATCGGTACACTATTTAGATAAAAAGTTTCTCCATTTTCATTGGAGAGATGCCTGTTACGAATTTACTTGCCCACGATTCGGTCTCTCTACAGCACCTTATTCACCAAAATTATACGCCTTGTAGTCAGAACGTTACGGGCGCAAAGTTTCTCTTCAATTATATATTGTGACGTGGCGGCCCGAGAGACGCCCGTCACAAAGCGCGACTCCGCTCAGAATATTTTTGCGTGCGCTCCGCGTCTCGGGTAGCGAGTATCGGAAGCGAAGCCAAAAGGCATTAAACGAAAAGATTAGAGAAAGTTTGCGAATTAGTCAGGATAGTGGTCTAGTCCTCGCGTCCCTAAAACAATGTGCCCCAAGCTCCCCGCGCTAATCCGGAAAAATGAAAGTCAGCAGGACGACGAGGGACACAAGGGACCGACCTACGACACTACTCTCGCCGATCGTCAAAGGAAAAGGCACTCGGGTAAGGAACTTAAACTATCGCTATCTATAAGACATTGTTGCCGTTCCGATTTCGGTTTTTCGCTGCCGTGTTTATCCTTACAGCTCGCTGAATGACGCGTCGAAGAAGGACGCGAGAGGAAGGATGAGAAGGACTCGTGCCGAGATAGCCGTCAGAGACGAACAGCTGACGACCAACAGGATAAACACGGAGCAGTCAGGTGTCGCGTGAACAACAACACGCTGACACCGATTACAACAACGGGAGAGAGAGAGAGAGAGAGAGAGAGAGAGAGAGAGA
>NW_022639536.1:409128-411073 GCF_010583005.1 Odontomachus brunneus
AGAGGGGGGGGGAGGGGGGAGAGAGAGAGAGAGAGAAAGTCGGCGAAGAACGAGGAAAAAGCCGGCGATCAGGACAATCGGGGGATTTTTGCGCCGAACGTGCGACACGCGCGATATACTTTTGCCGACGTACCGACTTGCCGTTTTTTGCCGCTTTGTGAAGTTCGAGTGTCGAGCCCGAGTGCGGAGGAACGACCGACGAAGGCTAAGCAAGGGCAGGAGTGAGCAGAAGATCTGCGCTGCCGCCGACAGGGACTACCACCGACAAGGGTCACCGCGGGCACAGCACCTGGGTCATAGCGGACGAGGGAGCGCCGACATTTTGAAAGACTGACCATTCGTCTCGATTTATAGTGTCGTGGTGTCTCGTATCGTTGTCGTACCGTCTTGCCCGAGAAGTGGTTGTCGAAACCGTCTCGCGAGAACCGCGCCAAAATCCATTGTTATCGCGCTCAACAATTTCAGAGACGTGGGATCTATCGGGACTAACGTGTCCCGGATAATAAAGAAGAATCGAATCAACACGTTTTGACTTATTTCGACTCCCGACTGAGACGGACCCCCAACACCATATCCATTCCCATCTCCGATTCAAATTAAAGGAGAGCTACCGATCCCGTAAAGTTCCCGATCTATCGATAAAAGATTCTCGCGTCTTATTTTGGTGACACACAGTTGATGAGGAAGTGCGGCCTTACCGCACCTGGCGCCCAACTTCGCGTTCGCGATTTCGATTCGGGAATCGCGCAGATTTTCCGACGCGGCGGACAGGTAACTGTCCGCTTAAGTAATAAGAAAAGACGTCGCAATATCTCGACGATTTTCTGCTTTTAGGTGACTCCGAGGAAGTGTGAATGTAATGTTGTGGCAACGCTAGAGTTACTCTCATCGGTTTTCGTATTAATTACGCCAAGTCTCAGCTTCGGCCCTCGCCTAAATGTCAGTATTTAGGCTTTATTTTCGATTCTATTCAACAATCGTTATTCCGCCTGACAGGAGACGGAATCTGTTAACGTTAGTACAAGTTTTCTCTCACAAATCGCAGTGTTCTATCCGGGATTTTGCGAGTATGATTGGATCTCTTGTGTCCGTTTGCTCTACAATGCCGTATGGTCTTCTGTATACTAAATGCTTTGAGCGCGAAAAATTTTTAGCCCTGCAAACTCTGAGAATTATAATGGACGCATGCTGATCCCTTCTTATTTGCATGCTGATTTTCGATGGTGGTTGCAGATATTCTCCGACGAGGAGTCTCATGCTATCCGCTCGGCTCCCTATGTACATGAGATTTTTTCTGACGCTTCCCTTACGAGTTGGAGAGCCTCATGTGGAGATCGACGCACGCATGGATGGTGGACCGCTGAGGATCGATCCCTTCATATTAATGCTTTTGAATTAAAAGCAACATTCTATGCCCTGAAATGTTTTGCGGCTCACCTTCACAACTGCAATATTCTCCTTCGCATTAATAATACTACCACTCTCTCCTATATTAATAAGTTCGATTCGGTTCAATATCCTTTCTTATCTGATATTGCCCGTAACATATGGAGATGCTGTGAGGAGCGAAACATTTATATTTTCGCTTCTTATATTGTGTTATGTCGGGATGTTACGTCCTGGTAGAGAACGCAACACGACGTAAGGCCTCGATCGTACTAGCAGGTCGAGTTACGAGTCAGCGACCAGAAGGATCGCTTTACACGTGTATCGACGTACGACGAGTGGTCCTTTTTCGATCAGAGAACTGAATCTCTTTATCGCGGACGGACCGAGAGCGGATAAGAGAAATGAAGGGGGAAAAGGGAAGGATTCGAAAAGAAATTGTGATATAATTTGAATTAGAATTTAGATAATTCTTGACGATTACATTTATTTTCCTTGCGGGGTTGTTACAATTTTTATTAACTACTGGCACGGAGACAAAGTACACGTGTGTGTGTGT
>NW_022639536.1:414059-416762 GCF_010583005.1 Odontomachus brunneus
CTCAGGATCATTGGGAGGTGAAGAGGGTGAAAAGTAGGTCGTGGGGGAAGATGGAGGAATAGGTGGAGGTGCTGGACGAGGAGGCAGATTTTGAGAAAAAAAGAAAAACCGCCAAGTGGGGTGGGAGGGGTGGTAGGTTTTTGCTGATCCAGGAGTCTAGATAGCGACCTGTGCGTAATCCGGGACAAATACTGTAAGCGAGAGAGAGAGAGAGAGAGAGAGAGAGAGAGAGAGAGAGAGAGAAGCAACTCCAGGATGTGAAAAGGGGGGAGGGAATCGCGAAAGTCGCTTGTCTGATGACACAGTCGGGGTCCCATTACAACGGGAAGGGACAAACCAACTTAGAGAAGTTGACACCCCGGAATTACCAATAGGTTAAGATGGGAAGACATCTACCCGGAGTTAAAGTTTTGATATTGGGGGGAAGAAAACGAGTAACAAAACGATAACTTACTGTTGATGTGCGATTTGGAGGAGAGAGTAACTGTTGCTGGATTTCTCAATTGGGCCCCCTTCGATCCTCGTTTGAATAGAACCTGGTATTTGTGTGTGAGGGTTGCGGACGATCGCACGATGAATACAGCAATAAGCACAGAGAGTTGAGTAGCTGAACTCTTAGGGTACTTGGATTTTTCCTTAGTGACTCGCGGTGCGCGGAGTCGCGGTTATATACGATATCAACTGGAAATGGTTTGGTAGGGAAGATGTAGAAATTTGGGGGATCCTAGGTTGTTGGATTCGACAGAGAAAATGGTATGGGGGACTGTCGTATCCAGTAGTAAGTAAGTAGACAGTGTTAAGGAAATCTTCTTGGCTGGGGTTGTGGGTGGAGAAAATCATACATTTCAAAAGAGAAGGTTATTGGAGGATTTTTAAGGTGGTGAGGGAACCAGCAGATGAGGCGAAACCGGATAACGTAAGTTAGAAAATGTAACGGACATAATTTTTTGTTATCCAGCGGTTCCTTTTGATCCCAAGAATAAGGTCCGGCGAAGTTTACTTCGCGGATTAAGGAGTTTCAGTGCTGTATTTCCCAGGGTTATTTCGGAATTTTAGTCGGAATTTTTATTGGGGAAAGACGAAAAACGGTCTTACGATTCGGAATTGTTTGTTGTTTCCCGACAGAGGAGGCAAAGATAGAGTGCATGACTCATGTCTGCACAGGACGTAACAATTGCCTTTATTGACAATGTTATTGCAGATGCTGAATCCCGGATTCTGGACACTGACTCCGAGTGGGCATTATCAAATTCGGTCTTTTGACTGGTTGACGACACTTTTGCCTCTCTTGATATAGATCTATTTGCATCCTTGCGAAGTTGACTTTTATCTTTCCGTACGAGAATTTACCGCTAAGTACGGTTATTAAGAAGCTGGTTCTCCTATTAGCGCTGGGTTCGAGACAACGCGCTCAAACCCTCACCGCTATTAGGATCTCGCAAAGAACCCCGCACAAAACCTATAGAAAATGGTTTTGGGTCAAATTAGCTGAAATTTCACTATGTCGATTTATATATATATATATATATGTAATAAATATTTAGTTCCGCAATATATATGTATATGTATATACAGGGTGGGGCAAAAGTATCGGACCTGTGAAATATTTCGAAAAATATAAGTTTTACAAAAAACTGTTTCAGATCTTAAAAAGATCTATTGTATTTACTGATTTTAGCAGTTTGATCTTGGGTGGCGTTGCCAAGGTAAAAAATCAGTTGTTTTCACGGCTACTCATAATCAGTTTTGATTTTGAGTAGCTGTGAAAACAACTGATTGTGAGTAGCTGTGAAAACAACTGATTGTGAGTAGCCGTGAAAACAACTGATTGTAAGTAGCTGTGAAAACAACTGATTTTGAGTAGCTGTGAAAACAACTGATTGTGAGTAGCCGTGAAAACAACTGATTGTGAGTAACCGTGAAAACAACTGATTTTTGACCTTGCCAACGCCACCCAAGATCAATCTGCTAAAATCAGTAAATATAATAGATCTTTTTAAGATCTAAAACAGTTTTTTGTGAAACTTATATTTTTCGAGATATTTCACTGGTCCGATACTTTTGCCCCACCCTGTATATACATATACAGTGTGTCCCATAAGTTCGGCAACGGCAAGAGAACTCGGCGGGGGAGCATTTTAGAGAAAAATGTTTCCAATAAAAATTGTAAGGTTTAAAAAGTCGCATTTAAGGACAGTAGTTATTTGACCTAAGATGACGTCGCCAAGGTCAGGACAAGGTCAACTTTGCTTTTTTAAGTAGAAATACATATTTTTTATTACGGGATTTTATTCTACGTAAAAAAGCAAACAACTTTTGCTTGAAAAAATTTTTTATACGACCTCTATTTTCTAAGATATTTACGTAAATATCTTAGAAAATAGAGGTCGTATAAAAAATTTTTTCAAACAAAAGTTGTTTGCTTTTTCACGTAGAATAAAATGCCGTAATAAAAAATATGTATTTCTATCTAAAAAAGCAAAGTTGACCTTGTCCTGACTTTGGCGACGTCATCTTAGGTCAAATATCTACTGTCATTAAATGCGACTTTTTAAGCCTTACAGCTTTTATTCGAAACATTTTTCTCTAAAATGCTCCCCCACCGAGTTTTCTTGCCGTTGCGGAACTTATGGGACACACTGTATATTGCGGAACTAAATATTTATTACATATATATATATATATATATATATATATATATAT
>NW_022639536.1:416772-420695 GCF_010583005.1 Odontomachus brunneus
GTGAATAAATATCAATGTATCACTTATATTTATAACATACGTCTTACTACTGCGGATGACCATATTTCACTACTTTGACCCTTTATATCTTGGGAAATATTGACTTTTGGGACTTGGTGCAATGATAACTTTTTATCAGCATGGCGAAAACTATAACATAGTGAAATTTCAGCCAATTTGACCGAAAACTATTTTCCATAGGTTTTGTGCGGGGTCCTTTCAACCTCAAACATTAAACTTTTTATTCGCATCTCTGATCGTCTTAAGACATTTGCTCCAGGGCGCATATAGCCGCTGTTCACTTTTTCTCGTTTCTCTTCTCGCCCTGAGCTTTGTATCGTTTCTCTGCTGGAGCATTACCTTTGTCTTATCAAAGATTTGCGATTAGATAACTGCGATTCCTTATTTATCGTATATGTAAAACCCCACAGAGGTGTCCAGATAATGTGTCGTTGGCTTTGTATGAGCTTAGAAGAATGCGGGGTGCAACGTGAATTGTTCTCCGCTCACAGTACCCGGCATGCTTCTACATCATTTGCCGCCAAACAGGAAGTTGCGCTTGACCTCATTTATCGCGTCGCTGGCTGGTCCAGGGGCTCGCGTATGTTTGCGCGTTTTTATAATCATCCCATAATCGACCCAGCCGAGTTTAGTACCATTGTTTTTTTAACTTAAGTTACCACGATTCTTTCTTGTCTAAACTATTTTATGATTTGTCATTCATCATTCTCTTATATAATTGTTCCCAGTTATTTTGTTATTTTGGGGCGCACCGAAGCCTTCTCTTTCCTTTCCTGTATCATTTTAGTATAATTTTGTATGGTGTCGCTCCACTAGGATAGGTACAATTTTTCTTTTATACGAGTTCTTATATAAAATACACACAAAAGAAGAACCACATTGAGTAATTAATGGAGCAAATCGCCTCTTTAAACAACTACACAGTTCATCCATCCGGACGAGATCCGATGGCAAAATTTTAAGATTAAACGATCCTGTAAGGTGAAGTTCGATCTTAATTATGCCTCAGGTCTCATCCGAATGGACTTTCCACCCAAGATTCTTTTTCTTTTCTGAACTTTTTCCCTCTCGCTCTGTTATTTATAGGCGATTTGATTTTCCTCTTTGAAATAATGAGATTGTACGTATGCGCAGCGCAACAGGACATGCGTGACGCAATCGCGCACTTTTTATTTGAACTTTGTTGATAATACAGGCAGGAAGCATGACATAGTTCATCAATCCGGATGAGACTCGAGGCATAATTAAAATCGAACTTCACCTTACAGGTTCGTTTAATCTTAAAATTATCATTAAACTTTTATCTAAGAACTTTTTCTTAATCTCTCACGGTTCCAAAGATATTTCCTCAAAACAAAATATGCCAAATTACCTTTCAGAAGGTATTTTCATCCTTACAATTGCACCGTTGTCGATATAAAAAAATATGTCTATTATTTCTCACTACTCTACAAATGTACTGAGTAAAATCGATGAATAACACAAAGGTAAGTTTACTTCGCATGGAACATAATATCTAGTAGATATCTATTAAATATCCTCGATAAATAACTGGGGTATCCACGAATATCTAATAAATATCCATTAGACATACAAAACATAGCCAAATATCAACAAAACGAGATCTAATAGATATCCATAAGATATTAAAATTAATATCCAGAAAACATCTATAGATATCCACTAGATATCTTTGTAAATATTTACTACATATACTATGCCGTATAGAATAGTGGATACCTTCATGGTAATAATTGATTGACATTTTGACAGATTAAGTTAAAATATGTCATTTTTATTTGAATCATATTTAAGATGTCTTACAACTATTATTTGTATAAAAAATATACTAATGCAACGTGTAGAGAAGCGGCAAAACATATTATGACAATGTTATTGTAAATTTATACAATGATCATAATATTGTAAAATAAGTGACATTCATAGAAGCATACCTTTATCACTTGGAATTTCGGTGTGCCTGAGCGCGCGAAATCTCAGTCTTATTATTGATGAAATATAATCGCTTCCCGTTTGAAAATTATTATAGTATATACTAGACATTTTTGTATAAAAGTTTTCGTTTTGAAATGTTCTAAAAAATTTGCCATTAAAATAGTATAGCGATAGTTTCGGGACACCCAGTATACTGTAAGTATATTATAGTATATTTTGTAATTTTGCAAGTTGTTATTATTTTTTATTTTTCTTATTAGTTTTATATACATATTTTTTCTTTCTTTCTTTATCTCTCTTTCTCTCTCCCTTATTTTTTTTTTTTTAGCGAGAAGTTGAGATAATATATAATATAAAATAAAGTCAGCATAAAATATAATCTTTGATTCTTTTTATAATTAAACTTTTTATTTGATACAATTGACAAATTTTTTAACGTATTAATATTTACGTAGTAATATTTCAGCTTTATTTCTTTTTAATATAAATCAGCAGACGAAATCCAACCTTGACCATATGCAACTCGAACTATTTACTTTCACATTTGGTTGCTGCGCACTTTGCGTTTGTGCATTTATCATTATTAAAATATACAAGCTATTTACGTATCATCAAGCATTTTAAAACTGTTTTCAATAGAAGTGTGAGAAACGTTTACTTTAATACTAGCGTGAATTTCCTTCCTATATGTCGTTCTCATAACTATAATTCCACATTTATATTCATGTCATTAATCTTGAACGTCCGGGATTCGCATCCTATGTACAAATTTCACTTCTTAATGAGAACTAATTGCGCAAAGCGCTAGAATCAGCGGCACCTGTTAACGAGCGACGTAATAAAGTTGCGTTTATGAGATCGTAGTGCCACATTGATGTTGGATTAGTTCGAAATGGAAAGTAAGTTGAAAGTGAAAGAATCAATCGTGCAATAAACGAGACACGATTTCACTCGTATGTGTACGCATTAAGTGTTAAAACGCGAATAGAGATCTTGTTGCTCATTAATGCGCAAGAAGTTAGCGACAAAGATATAATGATCGTATGATTGGAAAAAAAAGTTCTCTTTATTAAAAATAATTAGTGATCGCAGAATGAAATCGAGGCGTATAGAAATGCGCGGAAGTATATTTTATACCTACGTAACGATAGATCGAGATTGCTGCTTTTATGTAATAGCAGTTAATAAAAATTAATGAAAACTTTTATAACAAGTGGTTTTATATCAACTAACACTGAGATTAAAACAAAGAGGAAAAAGTTCAAATGTGGACTACTAGTTTTAACTTTGTTTAATGCTAAGAAGCATTAAACTAAAAAAAACTTTCCATTCCTAAGAAGCATTTAAATAATTTTTTAAGGTATAACATGTACCGGAGCTTAATTGCATGGTTGTTTTCGAGATTAAAAGTTACATAATATTTTTCATTTTTCAACATTTAAAAAGTTGTCTAGCTATGTATATTTCATTTTTCATGTATGTATATATATATATATATATATATATATATATATATATGGGGCATTCTTTGTCAAATCTGACACCCCCTGTTCAAAAATTGGGGCAACAAAAAAATTTTTTTTAGGCTTATCTTACAGCTATATACATGTACTTTTGTTTAGACCCTGGCCTTTTTAGAAAACCAATATGACGGACCTAATACGGCGGTCAAAATCTGAGGAAAACGAACTATAAATAGTAAAATCACTAATTAAAGCATACTAAATCGATTGCTATTTTCATAAAATCTAGTATTACAGTGTTTTTTCAGTCGCTGATAACGAATTTGTAATCATATCAAATTTTAAAGTGGTCGGATCCAATATAGCTACTAAATGCTAAAAAAATGATAATAAATAATGATATTGTTAACTGAGACTTATACTGTAAGTTCACACACACGTGTACACGTGTATGTATATGTGTGTGTGTGTGTGGTGTGGTGT
>NW_022639536.1:421053-421260 GCF_010583005.1 Odontomachus brunneus
TATATATATATACAGGATGTAAAAAAATTAGACCGAAAAACTTTGAGGAGAAATAGAGGGCATAAAAACAAACATATTTTGTTAATAATGTTTTTTTCTACGACGCTTCGTTTTAATACTAGAGGGTACAAGATAGGAATTTTATGATTTTAATAAGAAACAAACATATAAGTGGAAAAATTAAATTTATTTCAATTACACATATAC
>NW_022639536.1:421270-421381 GCF_010583005.1 Odontomachus brunneus
TACAGTGTAAGTCTCAGTTAACAATATCATTATTTATTATCATTTTCGTAGCATTTAGTCGCCATATTGAATATATATATATATATATATATATATATATATATATATATA
>NW_022639536.1:421555-421808 GCF_010583005.1 Odontomachus brunneus
AAACAAACATATAAGTGGAAAAATTAAATTTATTTCAATTACACATATACATTTTAATCTTCAAAAAACAATGAACAAAAGAATGGAACAAAAATGCGGAATTGATTAGCTCAATTTATAATAAATGTTCAAAAATTCTTTCATTTGCTTCAACACAAAGATGACATCGTCGAAACATTGATTGTCTCACACGCTCGAAGACTGCAGGAATATTCTGAACCTGATATGCTGCAGCAGTAATTCGGGCTACCAA
>NW_022639536.1:423165-446445 GCF_010583005.1 Odontomachus brunneus
TATATATATATATATATATATATATATATACATATATATGTATGTATTTATATGTATATATATATATATACATATATATATATATATATGTATATGTATATATATATACACACACACACACACACAGGGTATCCCATTTTAACTTAGACATCGTAATATCTTGGAAACAATACATTTAAAAAAAATGTTTCCAACAAAAACTGTAAGATATCAAGAGAAAAAAATAGTAATATATTTCTAACATTAAAATTAATTTGACTTTATCAAAATTAATTCTAATTTTTTAAATAGAATCATATTGTTTTTAAATACAAATCAAGTTTTATAGTCATTATACCTGCAAAAGTACTGAAATAAAATCATCGAATTTTCCCCGTATGATCATTTATGAATAAACATTATATTATTTCCAACTTAACGATGCTATATAATTATATATTAACACTCCTTATATAAACTTATTAACTTTACGTAAAATCGTGTTGCAAAGTAAGCTATATAAGGACATACAACGTAATATCCTTGATCGATTATATCTATGAAGTTTTGCACGCATAACTTCTTACGTAAGCATAGTCGAGGACCGATCGTTCGAACGTGATGCGTCCAATCCGTGGCAATGGCAAGCGTTACAACAGATATTTCGACAAAATTGTAACGAATAAGAAAATTGCGGCTCTCAGAACCGCTTTTTTCGTCAAATAACGTACTCGTGCGGTTCATAAATTGTTGCTATAAATCATTTTCACTCAAATGTAAAAACGATTTATTTATTCGCTAAGATATTATATAAATATAATTAAAGATAAAATAATATATCATTTCTCACGTTTTTATTGCAATCTTCCTTACTTTCTATTATTACTTCCTATTCTCACGCTACTTACATCGGCGGGAGGAAAATCAGCTTCGCTATTCGCATCGTTTATTTAGAGGATAATACGCCGATTTCCCTTGCGGGAGAAATTCCGCTGAGCTTCCGGCTTTACTTTTTCTTGTGCATGTTTCGACACTTCTGAACCGAATAATCCGTAGAAGGAGATCTCACGCGAGAAAGGCACTAGCGTTACTTACCACCGAGCATCGAAGCGTGAACATTCAAGTTGCGACAGGAAGGACCGCGAAAATCACGCTTATGACAATGCTCGCGCACGCGAGACTGCACGTGAGGTTTCGTGTAACTGTTCCAGAGAGAGTGATTTCTCAGGTGGGGCAAATTGTGCGCCCAGGAACTGTTTTTAGTATACCGTTCACTCTGATTATGTTTCCGTTTATAAAGCAGATCGAGAATAAATCTCTTAGTCTTAGTCCTCGCACGATCGCAGGTTGGAAACAATCGGACGCACATTTCGCGCGCATGCACAGCGCTATCATGGTCAAGTCCGGAACGCACGTGGGTGTTAAGTCTGAGTGTGAATTTATTCGGTGACGATCGTTCCTTGGATACGTTCTGCGCTGAGTGTATTACTGATACACCGTTACCTAATTGATATTTGTTTAGAAAGCTTTTATGTATATTTATATATGAAATGTTCTATAAAAGTTTAAAGTTCTATAAAGTATAAAGGTTATGAGGTATTCTATAAAATCTGTAAAGTTATAAAAAATATCATTTTTATCAAAAGGAAGAGAGGATAATGTATGCAAGAAAAACATATTGTAGTCAAAATTACAACAAAATTTTTATAATCTTGGACCATAAAGATTTATGATCAAATTACTACATATATGATCATTTACTACATACATAGAAAAAAGAAATCACGCTAGAATCAGAAATAACGGGATTACTTATTTTTTACCTTTTTAAATCAAACAATATTTTTATTAATTTAAATATATTTTGATGACTTATAATAAGTATTTACTCACACAGTAACAGTATTTATTTCTAGAAGTACTTACTAGAATTATGTGTATATGAAAACAGTTGACCTAAGTAGATAAAATTATAATGTTTTGGAAATATATATATATATATATATATATATATATATATATATATTTGGAAAGAAGGGCTGTAAGAATATATAAAAACAATAGAAGGTTCTATTTAAAAAAAATTTGACCTTGGTCTGTTCTTGGTCACAAACTGATCAAGGTCAAACTGATAAGATCAGTAAATTTTTAAACTCTACAACTAATACAGTTTTTATCTGACACTCTATATATTTTTTATATGAAAGTCATTTTTTTCGAAATATTCCAAGGATTTTGGAAGTTTTGGTTCACCCTATATATTTTTTTTAAATAAAATAAATTATTTAGATGAGTAGCAATTTTTCAATACGTTTGTTTAAAAATGTTAAATTATATTTGTTTAAAATTGTTAGAAATTTAGGAATCTATAGAAATAAGATTATTAAAAATTGCTAGAAAGATTGTTAGTAATATTATTCCAATTGAGTAAATAAAATCTAATATTAAACCTGCACGTTTAATCTTTTATTACAAAATTATTATAATTGTATTGTAGTTGGATGTGTTTAAATCGTATATCACTACACATTTACATATACAGATAGATCGTTAAATTTATTATTTCTATAGTAATTTATATCATATCATTTCAACTTGCAAAACATTGTAAAAAGAAATATAATTTTAATTTTACTACAATATTTTCTCCATGTAAAGCGCATTGTAGAACGTAAAATGTACTTTTCTATTTTGACAATATATGCAATATATCAGAATTTAGAATGTTTTTTTCTAATTTATATACTCTCTCTCTCTCTCTCTCTCTCTCTCTCTCTCTCTCTCTCTCTCTCTCTATGAGTAAAAAATCACGTATATATTATTGACGCAGCGCGGAACATATTAATTGGGTGAGGTAGTTGCTGCATTGCGGTTCAACATGGGCATTTTTTAATTATTTACGAAGTACCTTTTTGTAATCAAATCCGATCATATTTTAACACTAGAGCTACTAGAGATAATCAAGATGACGGGCCTGCAATTTATTAAAAAAATTATTCAAATTTATAACGGTACATTTTATATTTTTAATTGATGTCGAGTAAACTAAGAAAAAGGAAATAAACATTTTTTCCTTATATTATGTATCTTTTTACACAACTTTGTCATTTTAATTATTCAAATAGAAATAGGTCGGAAATCGTCGATAGTTCAAGTGTTAAAGACGTATTATTAGAGTAATTCGATAAATAAAGGCAAGTTGCCATGAAAAATGATGAGAAGCTTTTTTGGCATTGAAATTTCAGTTGATAACTATAATTTTACGATATGTACGACTTCGACCACTATTACTTCCACTTTACCATTCCGATTTCTCAGCAAAACTGAGATATGATCATAGCATTCACGCTTTCTCTAATCGTTACTGTGCTAAACCAAGTTCATTAATGCACTTGTTCTTAATGCGATCAAAAATTAAATCGTAGACATATTCGCTTTTTGCTGTACAACAAAACAGATAGACAAGGACAATTTTAACATCTTTTTTTAGGTTAACATCTTTTAGTTTAACATTTTTTAAAAAGTTTAACTTTAAGGTTTCTTTTTTTCTGTTTTAGCTTCTGCTGTTTCTGATCGTTACAGTGACATTAATATCAGCGATGCCGCATCCCGGCGGTCACCACGAACAGTAATTTTTATTTTTTTGTTAAGAATTACTATCTTTTTAATTTACTTTATTTCTGTGTAGTATAGTTTGATATTCGAAACAGAATATGTTCAAAGAGTAAATTTGTTTTTAGTACGCACTTCATCATTCACGTTCCACATCACATTCACAAGCATCATCACACACATGTAAAGAAGATTTACATACCAGTCAAGTCGGACGATCATCACGAGCACCACGAACACGACAGTTGGTAAATTATGTCGTTTCGCTAGTTAATGACGTTACTTTTTCGTAGTTAATGACGAAGTAGAGGTTTCTGATTATGTCAGTTAACAATGTCCTGACGGCAACATGTTATTGTTTCTCACTGTTAAACGTATAAAATATAAAGCGTATTTATAGACTAAATAACTGTATATATCTATTTATACCTATTTATAACTATTTATAACTATTTATATTAAATAATTATAAATACCACACAATACTTTTTGCGATCTCTAACGGTACAAAAGAGTAAGAAATTCTCTTAAACAGTAAGAATTGCAGAGAAAATAGTAACATACATGACGTATGAACGATTAATTAAAATGATGAGATGCACAAACATGCACATTAATAATGAATACGAGATTTCTGAAACATGGAAACTTTTTAAATGCGATTGTTCAATACAGAGAAAGAAAATGGATAATCATAGATATTTTATCAAAAGTTTATTGTATAAAAATAATGACAATAACGTGAGAAAATATATGTACAGGTATCTTTGTTCTAAGTACACACGCGTGCATACATAGTATTTGGTACTTATAGTAAATTTTTAAACATTTAATAGGCGGCTCGAGCAATTTTGTACTTTTTAATTTTATCACTTCCATATTCGATGAGAAAACTGCTTCCTACCAATGATCCCGCAATAGAAAATGAATTTGTTTAATTTCAGTTTACTCGCATTCCGCTATGATAATCTGAAAATCGTTCACGTTGAATATACATTAAATACACAATAAATAAATTTAGATTTTATAACATTATAATACAATTAATAATGTTAAAAATTAATAATATTAAAAAAATTCGGGAAATATTTTAATAAAAAAATTACTTAACTTATTATATATATATATATAAATGTGTAAAATTTTAAATATTAAAAATTTAAAAATCTCTCATTTTATCTTTAATAAATAATAATAATTTAATAATAATAAAAAAATCTATATATTTTATAATGTTATAACAGAATTATGAAATATAAAAGAATAGAATTATATAATATTAAAATTGTATGTGTGAGAAATATTAATAAAAAAAGTAATTTAATCTATGAAAAATCGTACCATAAAAATTTCAATACTAAATGCAAAAAATATCTTTCGTTTTGTTTTTAATAAATGAATTACAAGCCCGTTCGAGTGATAAATGAATAAATGAAAGTACAGACCTAAAACGATGTAAACCAAAGACAACGCGTTTTCTCTACCACCAACCACCCTTCTCTTCATGTACGGGGATGGGTACCGGAACTTTTTCCACGACCGGAACAGGCACATGCACCTTCTCTACGTGGTGTACAGGGAACGGAACATGAACTTTCTCAACGTGATGCACCGGAACCGGAACTGGGACGGCTACTTTTTCGACGTGGTGTACCGGTACGTGTATTTTTTTCACGTGATGATGATGGACCGTGTGCACATGATAAGGTACGTGGATGGTATAGTGTTTACTGAAATCATATAGTTGTTTTCCACGTGATGTCGTATTTAATTCTTAATTTTTTGGTATTGACGATACACTTGATGTTCACTATAAAAAAATTTGCGACTTTTCGTTTTAGCGAGTTTTCGAACAGATGGAAACGATGATGGTGAAAGTGATTTGGTGATTTTTGTCTGTCCCGAAATTCAGCAAAGAGAAAAGTATCACGATCGAGTGAGCCTTTGTTTGATCAATACTACTTACTGGTGTAACTACTATACTATTTGTGTAATATTACTTACTGACTGTAGCCTGGTAACGGCGACGCCAAAGCCACGACCATTATTCCGAACACGAGTAACTGCAACATGAGATGGAGAATTGCGGTTGTGATATCGAAAGTGCATTCGTATCACTGCGAGCTCATTTAAATGCATCGTGTCTCTTTTTCATTCATGCTTCACTATTTTTACTGACTCTTTCGCGCGATTGTAAAGCGGCGACGTTAAAGCTTTGTACTTTTAATTCAAGAGACGACCGCTCTCAGCTATTTAAATTCAAGATTCGTTTAGTAAAATCAAGCTTTTCTTTCTCCTAAAGATTTTAATGTCACATGACAAACTACAGTTAATAATATTCAAAAATTATTTGTAATTATAGAATTATATATAACGTCAAGCCGTTATATATAATTCTATAATTACTATTTGTCACTACTTGTTACTATTATCATTATTATTTGTTCTACTGCGTTGCGGTGTATTTTAAAACTATAATTTTGTTTAATTAATGATCAATGGACTTGTAGTTTTAATTTAATGGTCAATGTTAATAGACGAAGATACATAATAGATATTTCATGTTTTAAAATATATCATAAGTATTTATAAGAGAGTAATCTTAAAATAAAACACATCTAAAAATTTACAAAAAAAAATGATTATGTATAATTATATATAAATTTTGTTTTTATAAATTTTGATAATATATAATCACATAATTATATGTCTATACCAAAAAATACTATTATATAAATATAATTAAAGTAACTGTTTGTGTGTGAAAGTTTGTGAAGTCGACGTTTAATTAAATAAAACTATTTTTTATTTTTTATTCAACATTTTTTTCCGTGTAGATATATATAATTACATGATTAATTATATGATTTTATATGTGTGTGTGGGTGTGTGTGTATGTGTGTGTGTGTGCGTGCGCGCGTGTATGTGTGTATGTGTATATAGAGGAAAATTTATATATGAATTATATATTGTAATATATAAAATTATGTTTATAATTTTTTATATAACTTTTTATATAATGTTTTTTGTTAAAATATAGACAATATTTTTATTTATTAATCTATGATCTAATAAGTTGAATTTCTTATAAAATAGCATATTAAAATGTTCTTTACATATTACACGGTTCGAATAGAAACTAATAAGAAAAAACCTCAATAGTCTTAAAAAATTTGAAGTAATTGCGACTCGATATATTTCTATATATCCGTAATCCTATTATAATATTTTAATAATATTAAAAATCGATCGCAAATTTGACTGATTTAGAGTCTATAATCATATATTTTTATTTTTTATTTCCCTATAGTTGTATAGTTAATTACATACTTAATTTGTTTTCTCGCACCGAATTCTAATATCGATAGAATATTAGGATAAAATTGTGTATTTAGAGTCAAAATTATTTTATACCTTTAGGGTTTTTGTAAAGTTTATTTTTGTTAGATGTTTTTTATTTCGTATTTTTTAATTATTTACTAAATTTTTTTAAGTCAGTCAAGAAAGATTTTCTGAAGTTAGTTGAAAATAAAAGTTTTATCTTATATTTATAGATATTCTTGTATTTTCAAAAAAATAATGAAATTTCTCAATTTCCAGATTACCTGAACAAATGATATTTACCTAAGAACTATGTACACTGAGAAAAAAATTAAAAAATTAATTTACAATAAATAAAGTTTACTTAAAAAATAAAGTTTACTTCACAGAAATAAACTTAACATCCCACAAAATGAATTTTCAAATATTTTTTTCCAGTGTATATAAGATATTAGACAAGTTATAAAAAGATTTATTTTAAAATCTCTAACGGCTCTCGAGTTATAAGGATTACACAAAATTTTTTTTAAAGTTGATTAATAAAAACCTTGGAAATTGATTATTTATGTGAGTACCTTTAATATACAGCGTTCTTCTTTTTTATCGCAATGTTTGCTTTAAACAACCAAGAAATTTGGGTGAAAATCTCAAGAGTCTATAATAGCTCATTTTGTATTCACAAAATCGATAATAGCTCATTTTGTATTCACAAAATTCGCGCACATTTCGCACTTGTGTGGTTTCATATAATTTGCGTATACTCCGCGTTATTGAGAAAACACTGTTGGCCACAAAACGAACGAGGAACTTGGTTGAGATTCTGTGAATGCAGCGAAATGATAAAAATATATACATATACATTATAATACACTCACGGCTACGATGTGGGAGCGCATCTTCAACTCGGCCTGTCTCGAGATTAGACAAGTTACTTCTCGCAAAAATGCGCGACGATAACGGTGCGACCGTGCTGTGCGTTTGTGAACGTCGATACGGTGTCTGTGTTTGACCGTCGGGGATGTCCGCTTATAAAGGACAGACACGGCGATGACCAAAACCACCCGGTGAAATTGCACAGGGTGGGAGAGCAAAGTGGCTCGAGATCACGTGTTACGTAAAAGTAAGGAAACGCAAGGCTCGTGTTACGTTCGTTTCGTGAATGCATATGCGTAACTCTCCGATGTGCGTACGGAGTGACTGAGTTAGTGAGCTTTCAGTGTGCTGCGGCACGTACACACGTATGTGCGTGAGTGCATGCCTGCACACGAGTCTGTATGCGATCGGTTTTTGCGCGAAGATGATCGTTTTCGTACGTAACACGCGATGTAATTCGAGCAATTTCTTTTTTTCTATGCTTGATACGGCCTGAGTCTTGCAGCGATTTGAAGAGAAACGAGAATAAGAAAAGAAATTCACGACGTTATTGTTTCGTTGACGTCGCGACAACGACGAAATTGTTTATCTGACTTTTCCGATAAGTACATATGTCATCAAGTGATTATCTCGAATTCATGTGCATCATTTCTCCAATTTAATCGACGGTAAAACGGAGATAGGGGAGAAATGCTTCCGCGAATATGTGACCAGTGAGAGTGCGCGGCGTAAATTCGAAAAACAAATTTCATCGTTAAATGGTGAATTATACACATTTATGTCGTATAAAAATGACTAGATTCGCGTTACATCACGCAAAAACAGAACATATAAGACGTCCATTTCTATGTTAATGCGCAATTAGTACGACGAGAAATTAACCACATTAACATAGCAACAGTTGCCGTTGACCGGAACTATTTGTATTCATGTATATGTGCGGAATATTCTGGAAATATATTATTCAGTTATGTTTCTCTTAACAATCTTATCTACAAAGATTGACTACTTCCCAGGTCGTCGTCTCATCTCGGAAATGAGATGCACGGCTGTATATCTTCTACAGATATATCTGGAAGGTGACGTTATACACGTGTCTTGATATACGAGATTCAGCGCATTTACATTAATGTAGATTTCACTCGGTGTTGCCAAAACGATGCCGAGACGATTCTCGGAGAGAAACTATGATTCTCGTTTGATTTCGATGAGAAAGGTCAGAAAGATCTATAAAATGCAAGGTCCATTTGTCTCGAATGTGACAAAGCTACATAATCGTAGTTATAGATGATATAACGCATAATTTCCCAAATACGTGCCCGGAACTTTCCGGAAAATTTACTGTAATTGGTTGTCTCTAATCGTACCATAAACACTGGCCGACATAAGACCAGCGAAAGTTCGCGAGTACGATAAACATTCTTATTTGCTTAATACGTAATAAATGGTGCACTGTGCGCGCCTAATTACACATGATGATGGATTTTCTCGTAACAGTAGATTCGCACTTCCTTCCGTTTCGTTGAACTGCATTTTACGTGCATTATGTTAATTAACGCGTCTGACAATAAGTAGATATTAACGTGGCCGTATCGTTAAGTGATTTATTTTCAGTAGCATCATATTTCCAGATAGTACTCATAAATGTACTATTTATCGAACAAAATTATGTTAAAAAGTATAAAATATATTAGAAAAGCTGATATTAAAAATTGCTTACTGAATAAGGTTTGTAAGAGCCGTGCATTAGATGTTATTGTGACGTTATTTATTAAAATTGAACAAAAAACTTAAACACACAAACAATTAATTTTTAATTTCTTTTTTAATAAATTCTTCAAGTATTTTGTTCAATTTCAATAAATAACATCACAATATCAAGTATACGGTTCTTATTTAGACTCTATTTAGTAAATAAAAATAATATTATTATACACAAATATTTATTTTATCCCAGCGATAAATATTAATTTGAAACAAAGTTAAAAATAAGTACATGTGTGTACAAAATATTACAAATATAAAAATATTATTTTTGTTA
The DNA here is from genome assembly GCF_010583005.1 of Odontomachus brunneus. NCBI lineage: Eukaryota > Metazoa > Arthropoda > Insecta > Hymenoptera > Formicidae > Odontomachus > Odontomachus brunneus. The sequence continues at coordinate 432,992 of NW_022639536.1, forward strand.
TTAATGCTTCATTTTTACATCAGTTGATCTAATACATGCAGGAAATATAGTTTTTTTGTATAAATTTTTTAAAATCTTACTATTATGTTTCTATTAAAAATGCAGAAATAAACTGTCAGTAAGATATATACATTTAATATCTTCTTAGGGATCATAGTAAATTTTGTGAAAAATATAGCAAGTTTTTTAATAATATATTTTATTTTCTAAAATATAAATAGAACATATTATATATATATATATATATATATATATATATATATATATATATATATGAAAGGATAATTATTTTTAAGATAGTTACTTGTGTATAAAATTACGGCAGAATATCAAACTATTCCTCTCGGTTACAAAATTTTAAAGTAATTTTTACTATAAAATTTTCTCTTTTATGTTCTTTGTAGGAATGTAATAGAAGGAGGTATATAAATGTTTAAATGTGTTTATATGTATTTTGGCTATTATTATAGATTATGAATTATTTTCTATCGCTGTATTTTCAAAACAAGTAGAGTTAATTTCAATCTCAGTGTCAAATTATAAGATAATAAATTTGTGTCTACTAGTAATGTAACGTTTACTTTTCCTGGTGGCTAGATAAATAAGTTAATTGATGAGTAAACAAAAGAAATTACAGTTATGATTATAGATGAAGAACTATAAATAGTTAGCCAGTAATGTAACACTCAATTCTGTTTTTTTGAGATTTTTATGAAATCAACTTATTTCAATTTTAATATGCCATTTAATTATAAAATACTAGTGGTGATGTAATAACTAAATTATATATTTGTACTAGAGTCCTAAATAATCAGAGAAGCGCAAGCAGCGTCTCACTTGCTGATTGACTGACCGCGAGAAATCGAGGCCGGAAATATTGGTCCTGTAATAGAGATCCGGTTTTACATTTCAATAAACAATCAACCAGTAATGAATTAGTAACGAACTAAAAATTTTATTTAATCTGTACTAGTTAAAAAAATATTAGCTTTAGAATTAAACCGGCTAGTTACATTTTTACTTGAAGAAGTATTCAGTGATTGTGAAATTTATATACAATATTTCAATATGATATGTTTAATATATATTACATACACATCAATTTATTTGCTTTCCGACATAAGTCAAATATTCATTTTTTATAAAAATGGATGTGCAGAATCGATTCTCCTATAAAAATCTATTACAAAATCTAAAATTGTGATATTAATATAAGAATATAAGAATAGACTAGTAAAAGAATCTAAAAAAATTCACATAAAAAGTATTATTTGTCAAAATATAAAATGTACATTTTAAACTCTATGTTTCAAATTTCATGTTATTTTTAATATCTTTTTTTTCATTCTCCTTACAACTTCTCTAAAGACAACAGTGAAATATACAAATATTTTCGCAATTTTGTGAGAAACATTCGTGTCGCGTCGCTAAAAAGTATCTGTAAATCATCATTTATGACTTTGGAATTATAATATTTTTTTCATTAATTAGTTTTTTATACAGAAGATTCTTTATACAGTTATATTTCGTTAAGTAATGATTAAATATGTCAGTAATTCGTGATGTGCAAGAAATGCATGTTTTATTCTATTTAATCATTATAAAACTGTCGATAGACATGTCACGCTCCACGGTATATAATTTTTGGCGACATATTATTAGGTAAACCGATTGCATATGAGATTATCGCTGTGCTCTCGCCGGTTCTCTTGCTTTCTGATCGGTTACGACGTTCTCTAAACAAATGGCTCAGTGTTAAGACCAAGGTAATGGTCGAGATTGCTGCACGTTGCATACTTTGATACAATTACGTTCATTTTAGATTTTTTCTTTTTTGACGGTCGTGGTCCGGCGGGCCCGTCACAGTGATACAGGAAGTGGTGCAGCCTGCATACTTAAAATATCCATCATACAGGGAGAAAGTGTTTCGTAACCCTCACACACACACATACACAGGTCGCGTCTCTCGATACAAGGTAGGTATCGAAAAAAAGAAAAAAAAGAAACGAAAATAAGAGGCCATAGGAGTGACCGGTCGATGAATTCGCGATTATATATCCGGTGTTGCGATTGCGTAAATATCGTGAATGCGCAATACCGAGCGATTTTTGACTCTCCATATCGTTCAGCAACGTAAGTTCTTCACATGTTTTGAGATTTATGGTCGGTAGAGAATGTGTAGAACTTCTTTTTCGTAGAAAAGCGTGCAAATTGATAGTTAACGAGAATTTCTTGTGATGTTCTACTTTGTTCAATTTGAAATAAAATAAACATTATAGTGTCGTGCATATGAAATGACTTTATTCTCTCTTTCTTTCCCTCTCTCTCTTCGATATTTCTACTTATTTTTCATCTTTTAATGAAATATTAATACTGCAGAGAACGTATATGCAAAGAAGCTTTGCTTAGTCTCTTTAGAGATAAAGTTATTGAAGTCAGTAGAAACTGATTTAATGTTAAAGTGACATAAATGTTTCAGATAGCATAGAAATATTCTATAAACCTGAACAACATAAGACCAATGTTGAATTTAGCGCTAATAAAGAATCTCTCTACATCCAGACAACATGCATGTCTTAAAGATGTTTTAAAGACATCTTAAAAAGTTACCAAAACACGTCTTATAGATAACTTTAAAACACCTTATTTAAGACATCTTATGTAATAAGATGTCTTAAAAACGTCTTATTTCCGAACATTACATTTCTTAACATCTTTAAGATGTTACCAAACGAGTATTTTAGACGTCTTAAATTTGTCTATTGTAAGACATTTTTATGATATTGTAACTGTTTACATTACCAACTATGATATTTATGCATGCGTTGCTATAACAAATGTCATAACAATTTCTTTGTCAACATCAACAAATATGTTAATACAGAAAAAAATCTTACAGAACTTATTAAATAGTAATTTGGTATAATTTGTTAGTGTTCGATTGAATTATAATGTGCCGAAAGAAAATTTTTTCTACACATATATTTTTCTTTAGAATTATGACTGTGGATTTGTTTATTTCTGTTTCATGTACTCAGGATTAGGATTCGATAGGAGGTCGATGCTAGAGGATAATGATAACATCCGACATTGTGTGCTTTAAACTTTAAAGTTTATGCTGGATGTTTATCACTATTATTCTGTAACTGTTATTAACCCCTAATCCTAACCTTGACCCTAAATGGAATAGACAGATAAGCAAATCCACAGTTAAAATTATAATTTACGACTAACTGTTGCAAATGAACGATATTAAATAAAATATCTTTTTTTCTTTAATGTCCAATGCATAATTTTAGAAATTTGTAATTACCCAAGTAATTTGTTCTACCCAAGTAGAACAACGTCATCTTAAAGTATCCCATTTTACTATACAAATTAGATCAGGATAACTTTATTTTCGGTAAAAAAATTTCTGTTTACTGAAAAGGTTATCTAATGTTCGCCCGAAAGATAACTTTTAATATCAAAAAAGATATCGTTTAGATGTAAAGATATCAAGTCGGTACATGGATACAAATTAAATATATACCAATTGATAACTGTAAAATGCGTAAATAAACTAACTATTAACCAACTATAAACTGTTATTTAATCGATGTCATATTAATAGATACGAATTATTGACATTAACTTGTTATCTTATAGATACGTTCTAAAATTTAATTTCAAGAACGTTAACCAATAGGTAATCTGTTCTACTTAGGTATATACACATATAAAAGTTTTAAAGCAATCTTAGACAGGATATCTTTAAAACGTTTTTAAGACGTTATAATGTTGTCTAGGCAGCGGTTAACCGTTGGTTAACTGATATGTGCTGCTAGGAAATGTTTCATGAATATTCTTTACGAATATTTATACATTCTATAAATGTACTAAAAACATTGTTATATATTTATAATACGTTCATAGTATATTCGAATAATACAACAATATCTACACAACACATATGTCTAAAAGATATCTTAAAGACGTCTATATGATATTACTAAAAGTCGTCTAAAAGGCGTCTCATTTCTAATTTTAAGACATTACCTGACATTAGAAATATATTATTTCAGATGTATATAAGAGAGACGTTATCAAAAAATGTCTTAAAGATATCTAAAATAACGTGTGACATTTTAAAATTATGTATAACTATTTACATTACCGACTATGAGATTTATACACGTTATTGCAAATGACAAATGTCATGACAATTTTTAAGGCCATCGCACACAAAATGGCATAACTGCATGTGCATAGCATAACATCGTTTCAATTAATGAACATGTTCTGTAAATCAATATGGCAACTTTTTCCTAGATGTCATTAATGAGGTAGTTTTATACTATACATATGCAGCTATTTCATTTTGCAATGTGTCGTACATGAAGGATGTCAAAATCTTTGGAAGAAGTTATTAAACTGTACATTTTTATAATTTGATTAATGCCGAGTGAAAATTTCCTTTCTTCCATATAGATAGTTCTTGAGAATAATGGTTAAATCGTAGATTTGCTCATCCGTCCTTTTCAGGATTAGGTGTCGATGACAGCTAGCCAGTTGATCACGGCATCGAGTATTTTAAGTTTTAAATCATGTACTATTAAATATTGCTATTCAGTAGTATATGTTTTAAAGTATACGATGTACTGAATATCATCCTTATCTGCTAGCTATCATCAAAACTTAACCCCAACTTTGAGCAAGATGGTTTAGTAAATCCACATTCCAATCATAATTCTTAACCGAATGCAGAAAATAAATGATAATAAATAAAATATCCTCCTTTTTTTAAGTGTATATAATTACAATATATAATTATAGACATGTATATAAAGGTCATGTACAAAGTGTCTCAGATCACTATTCTCATATTCTTTATAGAACGGATTGAGATGAACATAAAGTCCCATACCATTTTGCGATATTCGTAATAGATCTAAAGATATTAATTAAAGAGGATTGATGAATAATCACGATCGATATGGTAGATGAGCTGTAATGACGATGTGTGCTGTTCTATACTTGTATATTAGATCAAACTGAATAAAAAAAATCTTTTATCATTTCGCAAATATCTACATAAATTATATATATATATATATATATATATATATAAAATCTCTCTTTTTTTATTATATAATTATAGAAATTTATAATGACACACACATATATATATATATATATATATATATATATATATATATATATATATATATATATATGTGTGTGTTATTATAAATTTCTATGATTATATAATTACATATTAAAAAAAGAGGAATGTTTTATTTATTTGCTGTAATCAATTGAGAGTTATGATTACAGTATGATTTTGCTCATCTGTTCTGATCAGGATTAAAATTAAATATTGATGAGCTAGCGGATGATAATGATATTCGGCACATTGTATACTTTAAACTTTAAAATATATGCTATTGAATAGCGATATTTGATAGTACATGATTTAAAATTTAAAATATACAATGCTGCGATCAACATTAGCTAACTCTGTCACCGATATTTAATCCTGAACAGGATGGATGGCATAGCCTATTATTCTCAAGAACCATTTGCATGATGAAAGAAAGATGAAAGAAAATTTTCAGTCGACACTATAACTTAAAAGTAAACTTATTATAAAAAATTATAAAAATTATAAAAATTATAAAAATTATAAAAATTTATAGTACAAATTATAAAAACTTACAGTTATATAAATAATAAAGTTATATTAATAACTTTTTTATGATTTTTATATGCTTCATGTACATAACGCTCGCAAAGACTAAGAAGTCGTTATGATATTTACTATAATAACAGCGTATATAAATTTTATAGTGGGTAATGTAGACAGTCATGGACATGGTGTTAAAATGTTATTTAATAGACGTCGTAAAGACATCTAAAGTCTAAAGTAAGGTGTTTAAGATGTATTTTAGACATTTTTTGGAAATGTCTTAAAATATCTTATTCCAGACATCTTTAAGAAAAGGTATCTTTTAGAAATATTTTAAAGAATTTTTTTCAAACGTCTTTAAGATTTCTTTTGATAATGTTTTAAAGACATTTGAAATAACCTAAGTAGCAAGCACACGTAATTTTAACGTCAAAAACCGGTTATTTATTAACTAAATTTGACCTCATTATGACGTGAGAAAGACGATCTAATGTTATAAATTTTTTGATGTCACATTTTGATGTCATAACGGTATTTTATTGTGACGTGATAAAATGACGTATTCCTTAGCATAATATATCGAAAACATAATTAAGATACAAATATCGTCGCCCTAATTAGAAAACCTCTTAACTCAATTTTTTGTCAGAATTGAGATACTTATACTATGCGAGTTGCCTTGATAATTTAAATTTTATTTCAATTTTATGCAAAAATAGAGTTAGAAAGTTTTCTAAATAGGCCGACGATATGGTATAAAATAAGTAGACATATTATATGTATATAATATATAACTATATAATAAGTAGACTATATATTATATGTATATAATATATAACTATACAAGACGATATAATACGAAATTTTAAGGAATTGTTTCTACGGGGTTAATGTGATAAATAATTATATCAATAATGCAATTATCGTCAGCTTATGATTAAAATATTATTACAAAATGGTATAATATTATGTTTATTGAAAGTTATCTTAACACTCGTATATAAATTTTGACGATATATGACTAAAAATGATCGATTTTCAACGTCAAAATGACATGCACTTGCTACCTGGGAAGACGTCGTTTAGATGACTTTTGATAATATCACAAAGATATCTTATATAAGACATCTTTTAAACATGCGTGTTGAATAGAAATGTTCGAGTATCCATGACACCGTGTGTATACACAGATGTTAATATTTCTGAGAAGGTTAAGACCGTGACGGGTCGAAAAAATGCGGCCACCTTCGCACCGTCACAATTTATCGACTTTGCGCGGCGTGAAAGTCAATTGGCGCGGCGATTTTAAGGGAAATGATGACACAATCGATCGGTGATCGGAGAAAATGGACGGCATGATACGACGAAAGTCAAACTTTGGAACGAGTCCAACGAGACTACCAGTGTGTGCCGTAATCACACTATCCCGCCTAATCGTTTGACGATTTGCGAACCGGAATCCGAAGGAGAGGCCCATACCGGATTCACTGTTATATGGTGCCTTTGAGATATGATTATATAAGAGCGGTTCCGTTACGGAAGGGAAACGCTATGCCGGTGTGAAATTGTTGCAGTTATAACGATTACGTTTGTTTTTTCTTTTTTTACGTAATTGCTCGTAACGCGAAACTGAAACAATATAATGTCGAGTATAAATTATTTGGCTATATATCCCAGTTAGATATTCCTGAAATATTCCGTATGTATTCCAGAAGTTCCGTATATACTGGAATATTAAAGTAATGTTCACAGAATGTTCAAATAATTGTGGAAAATTCAGAATATTCTATGAATACTGTTTGTATGTACAATAAGAAATATTCAACCCAAATAGCATAGAGCTGAATAGAAATTCATAGAGAATTTTAAAGAACATCTAAAGAATTAAAAAAATGAATACCAGAAGAATTACCCGAGTTTAATTTATTCTAAAGTATTCCTCAGAAATTTATTATAATTAATATTTTGCAAATCATTACTTGAGAATCATTATTCTGAGAATTCGTGAGAAATTACTATTATTAGCTAATTTTATTTATTATATGGTATGGTTGCATTAGACAGATACCCTTTATAATAAGCGTTGATTTATATATTCATATATACACACACGAAAGAGGTGTAAATCCGACCGAGGAACTTCCGCGTGGTACGGAATGTTGCCGAGCTTCGCAAGGGGCATAAACAAAGGTCATTGAGTTGCTCGACGAATGTAAATGGAATACCCAGACAGCACAAAACATTTATATAAAACATTTATATATATATATATATATATAACATTTATAATATTTATTTAAATATTTTATAAATATTTCCCTAAATATTTCATAAATATTCTTGTAACCTTAGATTCAATAGATCATAAATATTTATTATAAATATTATAAAAATATTCATTAAAATATATACATTCTGGTCAAAATTGAAATTGGAGTGTAAATAAAGTGTAAACAAAGCGTAACGGAAGTGTAAGTGAAGCGCTTACAAAGCGAAAATTGAAACATCGGAACGTAAAGCAAGCGGGTATACTTAAGGCTCCTGTAGGCCTATTCTATAAATCGTTAAAACAGCTAGCGACCAATTTCGGTTCGTTAAGTTACCGAAGCGATGCGGTAGCGAGAAATGGTATTCTCTAAGACACCGCAACAAATTTTTACGATAACGCAGTCGGAATATTATCGAAATTTTTCGATAGCGGCCGTTACCGAAGCGAGGGGTTCGGGACCCCTCGTTAACGGTTAACGATGCTCGGTAGCTTTAGGATACGTTCTGTTTCAAGCATATGCACTCATATGCGTAAAACATAACGCACCGTCAGTGTTAAGAAGTGTTTCATCCTGTTTTGCTTAAGCAGTTTATATATTTCGGAGCACGTATGAGGAAAATAATTGTTATATATTCTGTGAATTGTGAATTAAGTACAGCGATTGTGAATTAAGTACAGAAGTACTAATGTGAAAGGTAAGAAAGCATTTAAAACTTTATAATTAAAATTTTGGATTATTCATATGTTTGCTTGACGCCGTTGAATTATTGATAGTGGAAAATGTTCGTTATGAGGTTATGTTCGCTTACCATAAATTAGCTTTGTTCATTGTAACTGTTTCAAATAATATGTATTGTAACACTATTTTTAATTGCAAAGGAATAATATAGACAATGGCTGTTGGTTTTCTCGCTTGAGAACTTATGGTACTGCAAGAAAGAGTACACCAGATAGAAAGGCGCATAGAGCGGAGAATATTGAGAGACTCACAGAATCCATTTGATCTCCCTCGCAATGAATTCATGCATATTTTTCGCATTAGTCCAGAGCTTGCACTGGAATTAACAAATATATTAAGGCCTGATCTGATCCGCCAACGTTCTACTGGTATATCTTCTGAAATACAGGTAGTTATATTCTTGCGTGTCAATACTTCTTGAATCCCACTCGTACTAACGGAAGCTTCAAACTGTTTTTATTGTAATATGTTTTCTGTAGGTGTTGATAGCAGTTCAGTTTTATGCGCATGGAAGTTATCAAAGACCAACAGGGGATTCAACTTCAACGTAAGCCAACCAATAGTTAGTAGATGTCTCCATGCAGTAACAGTTTCGATTAACCAGCGATTGTTGCGCCGATGGATATAATTTCCTATAACTGCGGAAACACGCCAAGTGGCACGTACTAAATTTGCTAATGCGCCACAGCCATTTGAAGGAACAATTGGAGCAATTGATTGTACCTTTATTAATATATTAGGTCCAGGAGAACATGAAGAGGCATTTGTAAATCACCATGGAAATCATTCGTTGAATGTGCAAGCTGTAACTTCGGGAGCGGTGCACTTGGACACGGTGCATTTGGACACAGCCAATCACAGCACCGTGTGATTAGAGACATTTGTAGGGTCCCTTGGAACAGCGACTTGTGATTGGACTGTGTCTAATTGCCCCGTGTCCAACTGATATACACCCGTAACTTCACGTGTGATGCATATTCATATGGAAAATTTTGACTCTGTTTCTAACATAATTTTATGTACTTTTAGATAGTAGATACAGACATGAAATTGCTCAACATCAATGCAAGGTGGCCAGGAGCAAGAAACGATTCCTTTATATGGAGTCACTCGGGTATAGTAAATGAGGTATGGAAATATGGGGGAAAAGAAATAAGAGAATGGCTTTGGGAAATATGTAATAAAGTGTGAAGGAGAGAGGATTGGCCGGAACAGTGGAGGGAGGGGGTAGTAGTTCCGATAGTGAAAAAGGGGGAAGGGGAAAAAGTTGAGGAATACAGAGGGATTACGTTAACACAAACGGCTTACAAGGTGTACGCGATGGTGCTGGCCGAGAGGTTAAGGGAGGAGGGGAAGGAGATACTTCCACCGAGTCAAACGGGGTTTAGAAGAGGAGTAGGAACGATTGATCAAATCTACATACTTAATTATTTAATCAATAGGAGGGTGGCGGAGAGGAAGGGAAAGATGGTAGTGTTGTTCGTTGATATGAAGGCCGCTTTTGACTCGGTGGATAGAGAGATTCTTATAGGGATGATGAGGAAGAGGAAAGTTAGAGAGAGTTTGGTAGTGAGATGTGAGGAGGTGTTAGAGGAGACGATAAGTAGAGTGAGGGTAGGGGACAAGATAGGGGAAAACTTCTGGACGGGGAGAGGGGTGAGACAGGGGTGTCCATGTTTGTTCACTCTTTTGCTGGCGGACCTGGATGAGAAGCTAGAGAAGGAAGGGTGGGGGAGAGTAAGGGTAAAGGGAAGGAAGATATATTCTTTGGCGTATGCGGATGATGTGGCGGTGGTGGCTGAGGAGGAGGTAGGGATGAAAGGAATGATTAAAGCACTGGAAAGGTATGTGGATCGGAAGGGTTTGGAGGTCAACGTGGATAAGACGAAGGTTATGAGGTGTAGAAGGGGGGGTGGGAGACAGAAGAAGATTGTGTGGAAATGGAAAGGGAAAGAATTAGAAGAGGTGAAGAAGTATAAATACCTGGGGTATGTTATGATGGCAAATGGAGGTCAGAGGGAGCACTTAGAGGAGAGAGTTAACAAAGGAGCGGTGGTGATGAGAGAAGTGTGGGAGATAGGAAAGAGGAAGTTTGGAAAGGATTGGTCAAGAAGGATGTGGTTATTTGATAAGTTGGTTTGGACGGTGGTTAGTTATGGAGTAGAGATTTGGGGTTGGAAAGAAAGAGAGGGGGTGGAGAGGTTACAGGACAGGTTTCTGAAGTGGGTCATAGGGGTTGGGAGGTTTACACCGGGATACATGGTGAGAGAGGAGATGCAGAGGGAGAAGTTGCGGGGGAGGGCAGGGATGAGGGCGTGGAGCTATGAAAGGAAACTGGGAGAAGGAGGAGGAGGGGAGCTAGCAAGGCTATGTTGGGAGGAGTTAAGGGATAGGGCGAAGAAGGGAAGGGTGATGGGTAATTGGAAGGAGGAAAGGAGAGATTTCTATGAGGAGAAGAACTGGAGCATAAAAGAGATTGAAAAGATGAGGGAGAAGGGGGAATTGAGGGGGGAGGTGGTGGTGGCAAGAGAGAGCAGGTGGCAGGAGGAGGAGAGGTGGGAGAAAATCAGGGGCTCCAGTTTTAACAAATGGTATGGTAGGGTGAAGGACAAGAGGGTGCCAGAGTACTTGAAGAAGGGATGGAAGGAGGAAAGATGGCAGAGAGTGGCGAAGTACAGGTTGGGAGACGGGATGAGAGGAGGTAGATATTGGGAGAAAGATGGGGAAAGAAAGTGTAGGTTATGCGCAGGGGGAGAGGAAACTTGGGAGCACGTGTGGGAGGAGTGCACAAACTGGGGGATAGAGAGGGGGTGGGAAGAGACGGTGGATTAGGTCTTAGGAGGGGAGGGTGAAGGAGAGATTTGGATGAGGAGATTAGAGGAAATAAGGGGGGGGGAGGAGGGTGGCTGAGAATGAATGAGAGTATGGAAGGAAGGAAGGAAAATGCGGGGGAAACGGAAGTCCAAGGGATGAATGTGGATGGATGGATGGATAGATGGTTGGGTGGAGGTGCGTAATCTCTTTTTCTCTCTCTTCAAGCGATATAAAGGAGGCGAGGAATAAGATGTAAAAAATTTTGTAAGCGGAACGGAAGTCCGCAATGTACTCCGCAAGGAATAAAGTACCTTTATATATATGGAGTCACTCTCCAATCCGCCGGGCCATGCAATTTCACTACGACTGAGGCGAGCGTCGAACGTGGCTAATCGGTATGTAGCAGTGATGGACACAGAAATGGAAAAAAAGTAAAAAGTTTTAAATATTTGAAATGTGTGAAATTAAACGTAGTATAAATTTATCGATAGTGTTTGTAATAGATAATTTTACAACGCATGTTATCTGTCATATAAAAAAATATCTTAGTATGAACAAATATTTGCAAAAACAAGTTGTTCTAGTTCGTTAATATTTTAGTTATTCTGAAACATGAAATATGAGGACAGCTGTCATATGTTATCATTGTACAGTTAATATTACAGTTAATACGATATAATAATAAACAAAAAATTATTATACCGCGTTTATCTCCAGATTTTATTTTTATTCTTACTTGGTTATACTTGGGTGATAAAAATTTATAATCTGTTATTAACTAGCTTCGTTTCTTAAACATGCTAGAGGCTTATTTTCTGTTTATTGTTAGACCTTACTAATTATTAGAATATGCAGCAAAAAATAGAACATCTATTCTCGCATTTAAAATTTGTAACAGGATTGTAGTCGGTCTTGTGTATAGATCTGCAACTTCTCTGACACATGTTTGAAATGCATTGTCAACTGTAATATTTTATTACCACATATTATAAAAGTTAGTAAAATAAAGTAAAAACAAGCAATGAGCTTCAAGCATTATAAAAAAAAAACTAGTTTCGTAATAAGAATCTTTTTTAATCCTAACATATCCTAATACAAATAAAAATGAAATGTAAAAATGAACTCGTATTGTAATAAATATTATAAACTGATTTTGTATTTATTACTATATCGTATTAACTGTTTCAATGTTTGATGATAAAATATGACAGCTGTTCTTATATTTTAAATATTTATTAGAATCGTTAAATTGTTAAAGGACTCGAACAAAAATTTTTTTCGCAAATTATATTAGGACTAACATTTTCTTTTCGACTTTTAAAACATCCTAAATTATATTTCAGAGCAAAAAAAATGTCGATGAAAAATTATATAATGATATTGAAAAAAATTTTCATAGAATGATCATTTCTCCTTAGGTGATGCTGAGTACCCGCTGGAACCGTGGCTCATGACACCTTTGCCAAACTACCCTGAAGGAACTTGACAATTTCAGTACACAATGGATTTATGTAAAGCAAGAAATGTGATCGAGCGGTTTTTCGGTTGTTTCAAAAACATGTGGAGATGTCTTTCATATCAACGTGTATTGATGTACAATCCGGCGTTTGCCGGATATATTGTTAATGCGTGTGGTGTACTGCATAACATGCTCCATCATCGCCTTCCTAATGATGAATTGTACGAAGTTGGAATCAATGAAGGTGTACAAATTCAAGGCATTGAGCCAGATGAAAATGAAATTATACGAGGTCCTCGGGCTCTAGCACAGCGCATTCAGAATCAAATTCTGCAAGACCAATACAGACACCATCCTCTTGGTAACCCAGATGCCTACTGAATGCTCAAAGAAATACACTTGGAAAACAAAATATGAGACCGCTATTGTTGAGGATTTTAAAAAGGAATTATATATATATATATATATATATATATATATATATATATATATATATATATATATA
>NW_022639536.1:446631-448660 GCF_010583005.1 Odontomachus brunneus
TATATATATATATATATATATATATATATATATATATATGTGTGTGTGTGTGTGTGTGTGTGTGTGGATGAAATGAACAGAATTTTTGTTTCAAATACTAATTATTACATAGTGATTATTTGTACATAGTTAATAAATAAAGAAAACAATACTAAGAATCATGTATTGCACTTTTTGGGAGTGAAGTTTCCAGGATTTTGGTTAGGGTCTCCAACAGCACATTACGTACGCGGTCATTTTTGATCATCTTCTCCAAGATCTCGTTCTTCTTTTTATCATTCTCTGCCATCAAAGCAACATCTGCAAGTTTACTTGCTGTTTCTGCCTGCAGCTGCGTGTCTCGAGCTACAATCTGCAATGTTCAGACACGATAATTAATTTATTATAAATACCGAAAATATGTGTATGTTATTTAAAAGTTGACGAAAGATATTGGTTGATTATAACTCACATCCATCGTTTGAGCGTTCTGCTGCTCGATCACCTGAAAAGTTTCTCTGGCTTCCGCGAATTGAACGCCAAGCCTATCCGTATTGATCCCTGAAATAATAATAATACATATAAAAATGTGTTGATTATGAGACAAAGTAGACATTGCACATTATGGCAAACGCATATATGGATATATATTTGGTCTAAAAGTTCGGAAGGTTCGGAAAGTTCTATTCGATAGTGTCATCTCAAGTTTCAATACGTATGAACGTGTTCATTTGAAACATATATGCCTCTATTTACTATTGTATTTCTACATATGTGCTCTTCAAAATGTACTGAAATGTACTGAAATTTACTGAAACAATTTCATCATCTCAGTATTAAGTGAGATTCGTTAGCGTAAACATGTCTATTAATAAAGTTTATTTACGACATTGCATTCTATATAAATTCTAACAAAGTAGAAATGTCACAGAAGCGTGTAGAAATTTGGTAAACGTTTTTGATGAAGATACAGTTTTCGATAGAACGTGCAGGAGATGGTTCGAAAAATTTGAAGCAGGCGATTTCGATTTTAATGATAAACCACGCTCTGGAAAACCATTTCTAATCAATGACGATATTTTAGGACTATTATACAGCAAAATCCTTTTTTACAACATCGGAGATTGCGGAAAAGCTGGAAAGAGGTCATTAATAACGATGGAAATTATGTTATTCAGTAAATATTAATAAATGTATTGAAAATGTATTATTTTTTTTTTATTTCAAAACGGGCAGAACTTTTTGGTAGACCTAATATTTAGAGTAGTCAAGAAAGGTTGTTTAGAATTTTAAAAATAATAATTTGATAATAAACAAGAAAATATCATGTGAAATTGATTTCATTAATCGATCTAAAAGTCAAATAATTATTGTATTTCTGAATATTTGACACAGCTTTCTTCTTGGCTCAGTTTTTTCATTATACAATTTTATTTAATTCTTCATCTTTCAATGTAAAAATAGATTACAAATTGAACAACTTTGTCTATGTCTTTCTTTGCTTCGAAACAATGAGAATACTACTTTTCAAATTGCACAACATTTGGTAAAAATGACATTTCTTTTTGATGAATATACATATGTAGTATACAGAGCGTAAATGAAATAGATTCTTACTAAGTCACTATATTATTATATATTATATATATTATATACAGGATGTCCAAAAAGTCTGGAAACACCTGAATAATTTCCCAGGTAAATTATTTTTGAAAAATGTTAAGGTCACTCTTGTAGTAACTTTTGACGAGGAATTCAATGGTGATCTTGGATTTGACCTTGACGATGACCTTGAAGGTTATTTCAAGGTCAGCTCAATTTTTTAAAATGGAAACCTCCTTTTTTGACGTCGGCAATCAAAAGAGCGGGAAATTTACGTCCAAAAACATTATAAGGCCATAAATCGTGGTTGACCTTGAAGGTCATTCAAAAGTTATTTAATTTTGAGGACTGGATATCTTCGAAGAA
Organism: Odontomachus brunneus; assembly: GCF_010583005.1. Lineage (NCBI taxonomy): Eukaryota > Metazoa > Arthropoda > Insecta > Hymenoptera > Formicidae > Odontomachus > Odontomachus brunneus. Next base: position 448,579 of record NW_022639536.1, read on the forward strand.
CGCAGTTGATGAAAATAGCTTACTTTAGTTATTTTGTTTAATTGTAATTAGTGGTGACCTCAAACTCGACCTTGTTGGTGTC
>NW_022639536.1:450318-451548 GCF_010583005.1 Odontomachus brunneus
AACAAATAAATTTTTTTAAACCGTAACACTAGACTGACAACTTACACAGCATACTTTATGTTATTTTTGAGCCACGTTTTTAATACATATTAAAAAAGTATTTTCTAGCAAGTTCTTTACGTTGGATTTCATGTTAGATAATTTGTTTATGTCTGAAATGCTAGCTACATATTCAAAATCAAAGAATAAGACGTTATGTTAATTATTGAAAAGCAAAAAAAAATTAAAATAAAGCTGTAAAAAAGAGGTTTAGCAACAATATTTTAAAAGCACCCCAAAGGGAACAGAAATTACTACGTCCCCGCCGTTGTTTCTGGGTAACGCTAAAAGTAAAAGTATGAAAACTTCCGCTCTTTCAATTGCCGACGACAAATGAGGTTTTTAGAAAAAAAATTTGACCTTGAAATAACCTTGAAGGACACCAACAAGGTCGAGTTTGAGGTCACCACTAATTGCAATTAAACAAAATAACTAAAGTAAGCTATTTTAATCAACTGCGTTCTTCGAAGATATCCAGTCCTCAAAATTAAATAACCTTCGAATGACCTTCAAGGTCAATCACGATTTATGGCCTTATAATGTTTTTGGACGTAAAATTTCCCGCTCTTTTGATTGCCGACGTCAAAAAAGGGGGTTTCCATTTTAAAAAATTGAGCTGACCTTGAAATAACCTTCAAGGCCATCGTCAAAGTCAAATACAAGGTCACCATTGAATTTCTCGTCAAAAGTTACTACAAGAGTGACCTTAACATTTTTCAAAAATAATTTACCTGGGAAATTATTCAGGTGTTTCCAGACTTTTTGGACACCCTGTATATTAGTATACTTACTTCTTGTTTTCCTAGGAACAGAAATAGGTGTACGTGCGGGAACAGATAATTCTTTCAATATCTCAATATTATTATCTAAGGCTATTGTTTCGTCCTCACCAGATATTGTGGGAGAGTCTTGTATATTATTCATTTTGTGTACATTGTCGGAATGACACGACAGGATCACAAATACTTTATCGAGTATGTTTGTGTTTCCTGATGCTAGCAACTCATTTATATTCTCCTACACAAAATAGCGATGAGATTATTATATTATAGTATATCCAGAATATAGGAAAATTTGAAAGACCATTGATTTATACAATGCAGTATAGAAAATAAAATGTTAATTAATATTTAGCATATCACCTGCTCTTCAGGGAAGCTGTCGACAGAATTATCCACTCCCTCAGCAAAA
>NW_022639536.1:451558-451806 GCF_010583005.1 Odontomachus brunneus
TGTATACATTGTCGGAACGACACGACAGGATCACAGGTACTTTATCGAGTATATTTGTGTTTCCTGATGCTAGCAACTCATTTATATTCTCCTACACAAAATAGCGATGAGATTATTATATAATAGATTTATTGATCCCTCTCGGGTTACAATTTTCCTTACAATCTCCATCATCTTTCTCCTCCTACCCTTCATTCGTATACCGCACCCTACTCTCCCCCTCCTCGATCCTATACACACACACACAC
>NW_022639536.1:451845-452287 GCF_010583005.1 Odontomachus brunneus
CACCCCCTCCAGCTCCTCTCTCCTTATTCTTACTTACTCTATCTTAATCTAGCTTATTCTACTCTTACTCTATTTGCTTAATCTACACTTAATCTATTCTTAAACTATTCTTAAAACTATCGCCGGGACTTCCGTTTCCTCATTCACTCTGTCCCTCCCCCCCACCCTCTCCCCTCCCCCCTTCCATCCTCATTTTCTCCATTCTCTTCATCCATTCTTCTCCCTCTCCCTCCTCTCCCAAAACCCACTCTATTGCCTCCCCCCAACTTCTCTCTTCCATTCCTTCCTCCCTCCCGCATCTCTCCCACATATGTTCCCATGTCTCTTCCTCTCCCTCACATATTCTACACATTCTTTTCTCCTCCTCTTCCCAGTACTGTCCCTCTTTCATTTCGTTTCCTAATCTAAATCTAATTACCTTTCTCCATCTTTCCTCCGCCCA
>NW_022639536.1:452297-453275 GCF_010583005.1 Odontomachus brunneus
TTTCTCCATCTTTCCTCCTTCCATCCCTTCTCCAAATACTTTGGGATTCCTTCCTTCATTAACCTAATATACCATTTATTGTATCTCGACTCCTTTATCCTTTCTCCTCTCTCCTCTTTCTGTCTCTCCCTCTCCCTCTCCTCCATCCCCTCTAATTCCCTCTCTTCCTCTCCACCCACTCCAATTCCATTCTCCCTTCTGAATTCCTCCCTCTCTCTTTCCCAACCTTCCTTAATACTTCCTTTCCCCCATCTTCCATTCATCTCTTCCCAACATCTCCTCGCTATTTCCCCTCCTTTCCCCTCCCCTAGTCTCTTCTCAAATTTCCATGCCCTTTTTCCCGCTCTTGTCCTCATTTTTTCCCTCCCCAATTCCTGCCTCACCATGTACCCCGGCGTTCTCCAATCCAATCCCATCGTCCATCTCAAATATCTCTCATGCATTTTCTCTACCTCTTCGCGATGAGATTATTATATTATGGTATATCCAGAATATAGGAAAATTTGAAAGACCTGTTGTGCCCTCAATTATGATAAGCACAACCGGTAATTGGGATTCCGGTGCAGACGTGCAAACGGTTAGGATAGTAAGGGAATCTTATAATCTTGAGGAGTTTTTATAATAAAAATATATTATTGAACTTGTCTTCTTATAGTTTCTGATCACGTTCTTATTACACTTCACATAGATACGTTTTAACTTATCCTTTACCGAGTAGGTTAATATTATTATAATGCGAAACACTCGTATTACTCCCGAGTCAGCTGTCTCTCACTTGAGACATGTAACGTGCGCCTCTAGACTGGTCAGTACTTCTCTCTACTCTCTCTACCGAGTAGGTGGTCCAACTCTTTATATATCATTCATGAAATTAGGGAATTAGGTTACCGACCTAATTACCTAACAGTTCAAAAGTGTAACGTGATGTTTCTGCAGCGCGTGCACTTTTGATTTACTTGCCGTATTTCGCAATGTTCG
>NW_022639536.1:456489-459770 GCF_010583005.1 Odontomachus brunneus
CTCTGCAAGTGTGGGTCATGGAAGACCTTTGAGGACTTATCCTTTTTCTACTCGAGGGCCTTCCACGTTGGATAGATTTCAGGTAGTTACCTTTTATTGTTCTATATATAATTTTAATCTATTTGCGTGGACGCGTATTGTTCTTCGTCCCCTTTTTATTGTGTAATTTTCATTCAAATGCGTTTTTATTATATCATAAGGTCCTATCCAAAGAGAGTCCAGCTTTTTTGATCGTCCTCTTCTTACGGTTTCGTCGAATACTAATACTTGGTCTCCTATTTGGTAGTTAGTTTGTTTTGTTTTCTTGTCATAGTACTTTTTGCTCTTTTCTTTTTCTTCTCTCAAATGTTCTTTCGCTATTTTATTAGTTGCTCTTAATCTTTGTTTCATTTCTTGAGCGTAATCATCTATTGTGTATGAGAATTTTGGAGGTTGATTTAGTGCGGTTGGTATATTTGCCTGATGTCCATATACCAATTCAAAAGGAGTGTAATTTGTGCTAGTATGAGGTGTTGTATTGTATGTAAAGATAGCATATGGTATCCAGTCGTCCCAATCTGTTTGATCTTCTTTTATATAATGGCGCAAATATTCTGCAAGTGTTCGATGTGAACGTTCAAGAGCTCCATTGCTTTGTGGATGATATGCTGTTGTTTGTAATTTTTCAATTTTTAATAATTTACATACTGTTTTAAAAATGTTGCTTAAAAAATTCGTTCCTTGATCCGTCAGAATTTTATCTGGGATTCCATATTCAAGCACGATTTTTTCTACGAATTCTCTTGCGACCGTTGATGCTTCTTGGTTTGGTATCGGTATTGCTTTGCTAAATTTTGTTAAATTATCCTGAAAGGTTAATAAGTATTTATTACCTTTTTGGGTTATTGTTAATGGACCTACTATATCCAATGCGCATTTTTCAAATGGTTTTTCTGGTGTGTCTGTGATTATCATTGGTGATTTGTTTTTCTTTGTTGCCTTATTTCTTTGGCATAAGTCACATTTGCTTATATATTTAGTTATGTCTGCGGTCATACCTTTCCAATTATGTTTTAGTTGTATTCTTTTTAATGTTCTTTGAATTCCTTGATGACCTCCTAAGGGTGCGTTATGATATTCGTAAAGTATTTGATTCTTTTCTTCCTCCGTATATTCTTGGACTTTATTTTTGTTGTTTAGTTCGTCTTTCGTTTCATATGATTCTTCTTTACTAAGAATTTCTTTGTTTGTATTTAGTATGAACACTGGCGGATTTCTGCTTAATGCGTCGGCATTTACGTTTGTTTTCCCTGTTTTATGTATGATTTCATAATCGTATTCTTCTAATTTTAATCTCCATCTTATTAATCGTGACCCAGGATCTGTTACATTAAATAACCATACTAATGGTTTATGATCAGTTACTATTTTAAATTTAGTTCCATATACATAAGGTCTGAAATGCTTTACAGCCCATATTATTGCCAATAATTCCTTTTCTGTTGTATTATAGTTTCGTTCTGCTTTTGACAACATTCTACTTGCATAGGCTATTGGATTATCTTTTCCTAATTGGCCTTGTGACAGAATGGCTCCGATTGCGTAGTCGGATGCGTCTGTGGTAATGATGAATTCTTCTTCAAAGTTTGGATATTTTAGTACTGGTGCAGTAGTTAATCTCTCTTTTAGTTTATCAAATGCTGATTGTTGTTCAGGTCCCCATTCAAAGGTCACGTTTTTTCTTGTCAACATTGTTAGAGGTTGTGCGATTTTAGAAAAATTTTCGATAAATCTTCTATAATATCCGGCTAGTCCTATGAAGGATTGAATGTGTTTTACCTTTGTGGGTGATGGAAAATTTGTTACTGCATCTAATTTCTTTGGATCTGGGAAGATTCCATTTTCTGAAATTATGTGCCCCAGGTATACTACTTCTTTTCGAAGGAATTCACATTTGTCTGGTTGTAGCTTTAAATTGTAATGCCGTAATCTTTTCAAGACATCTATAAGCCTTTTATTATGATTTTCAAGACTGTTGCCATAAATAACAATATCATCTAAATATACTAGACATTTGATTCCTTGCAGTCCAGCTAATACAGAATTCATTAGTCTTTGAAATGTCGCTGGTGCGTTCTTTAATCCAAAAGGCATTCGATTGAATTCGTAATGTCCCGTTGGTGTTGAGAAAGCATAAAACAGGAAAAACAAACGTAAATGCCGACGCACTAAGCAGAAATCCGCCAATGTCCATACTAAATACAAACAAAGAAATTCCTAGTAAAGAAGAATCATATGAAACGAAAGACGAACTAAACAACAAAAATAAAGTCAAAGAATATACGGAGGAAGAAAAGAATCAAATACTTTACGAATATCATAACGCACCCTTAGGAGGTCATCAAGGAATTCAAAGAACATTAAAAAGAATACAACTAAAACATAATTGGAAAGGTATGACCGCAGACATAACTAAATATATAAGCAAATGTGACTTATTTTTGTCTTGCTCCGTCATTGATATTTGATGATATCCTGAGGCTAAATCTAGCGTGGAAAAATACTTAGCATTTCCTAATTGATCTAAAATATCATTAATATTTGGTAATGGGAAAGAATCTCCTATCGTTAAATCATTTAGTTTTCTGAAATCGACTACTATTCGTAGTTTTGTTTTTCCCGACGCATCAGTTTTCTTTGGTACAACTAGTAAGGGTGCATTCCATTGGCTAGCACTATGTCGTACTACTTTGTTGTCTAACATTTCTTTTATTTGTTTATTTACTTCTTCTTTGTGTTTTTCGGGTAAGAATTATTGGCAATAATATGGGCTGTAAAGCATTTCAGACCTTATGTATATGGAACTAAATTTAAAATAGTAACTGATCATAAACCATTAGTATGGTTATTTAATGTAACAGATCCTGGGTCACGATTAATAAGATGGAGATTAAAATTAGAAGAATACGATTATGAAATCATACATAAAACAGGGAAAACAAACGTAAATGCCGACGCATTAAGCAGAAATCCGCCAGTGTCCATACTAAATACAAACAAAGAAATTCTTAGTAAAGAAGAATCATATGAAACGAAAGACGAACTAAACAACACGACCGGTACGGTCGTATGTTTACTGGAGCTGCGTCAGCTCGTGTGGTAATTTGATGTTCCACTACTGTTGTATGCGTGAGGCTATCTCCTTCTATAAAAAATATGTCATTGAAATCTTCACATATTTCGTTTATTATTTTTCTTTCCTCATTATTCAAATGTTCTAAACGTAATTGTTCCTTTAGTTT
>NW_022639536.1:460780-464236 GCF_010583005.1 Odontomachus brunneus
TTCATATTTGCTTCGTCTTCGTTATCTGATTGTTCAAATACTGAGCTGTCGTAAGAGGTGAGTGAGAATTCACCTCGTGCAGATATATCACTAACAGAACTTGTTGAAGGTAACCGTATTCGCCTTCTAAATACTTGGGTATTTACGTTAGATTGTGCTGGTGGTATTATACTAGTATCTAATTCCGTGAATGGAAATTCGCGCTCTACTGTTACATGAGCTGGAGAGTCAATCGTGTGAGAGCTGACGTTATTAAAATTCAAAGTACGGCGCACGCTTTGGTCGATTAGTTGTCTTGTGTGGTTTATTAAACGAGGAATTTCAAAGTTATCTAACCCGGCGAGTCGTCTTAAGGTTCTGGTTGCAGGCTCACTATGCAACCAGGTACGGTTTCTTATCGGTTCGCGGGGTATATTGCTTCCCTCCGACATTCAATATGCATATAGATTACAGTGTTTTGTTTTGGACTTACATTATCGCCGTGATTCGCATGTTGTATACTTTTTCTTTCGCTGTGCTGACGGTGTTTCTGGTACACGATCCGCTGTCGGTCGTTGCTTGGTGTCAAGGTAGAATCAGCTGAGCTGCCTCTGCTCCCTGTACGTTACTCCGACGTATGATGCTTGGGGCGGATTAGCTCGGTATGCTGACGTACTGTAGGCTCCGGTGTCGCTGACAGCAGGCGTTTTGGTGATCGTATCTCCGACGATCGTCCTCGATTCTGCTGTGGCGTTGTCCGTTCCGGTTCCTCAGTTCTCCTTGATTTTGCTTCTACTGAGTCATCGAGATATTTTTTTTCTCGTGTCTCGTCCCTCGTAGTTTTAATGTTGGTTCCCAATTTTTTGAGTCTTTCAACTTGACCATTCCCTTCTTTCTTTTTGTTGCAGGCTTGGACACCGCGGGATCCCACCGCTGCCACCAATTTTGTTGTGCCCTCAATTATGATAAGCACAACCGGTAATTGGGATTCCGGTGCAGACGTGCAAACGGTTAGGATAGTAAGGGAATCTTATAATCTTGAGGAGTTTTTATAATAAAAATATATTATTGAACTTGTCTTCTTATAGTTTCTGATCACGTTCTTATTACACTTCACATAGATACGTTTTAACTTATCCTTTACCGAGTAGGTTAATATTATTATAATGCGAAACACTCGTATTACTCCCGAGTCAGCTGTATCTCACTTGAGACATGTAACGTGCGCCTCTAGACTGGTCAGTACTTCTCTCTACTCTCTCTACCGAGTAGGTGGTCCAACTCTTTATATATCATTCATGAAATTAGGGAATTAGGTTACCGACCTAATTACCTAACAGTTCAAAAGTGTAACGTGATGTTTCTGCAGCGCGTGCACTTTTGATTTACTTGCCGTATTTCGCAATGTTCGTTTATGCAATACATGCATTTCGGCTGAAACGTCTTTTAGCGTTTGATCATGTTTTGTCCTACATAACAGACCATTGATTTATTGCAATGCAGTATAGAAAATAAAATGTTAATTAATATTTAGCATATCACCTGCTCTTCAGAGAAGCTGTCGACAGAATTATTCACTCCCTCAGCAAAAACGTAGCCAATTATGCCCAATATTTTTTTGTCTAATTCTGTTAAATTGTTTTCAACAGGTCTATTGCCCGTCTGTGCACGAGCAGCACGTAGTTTTGAGGCCTTCTCTGATACTTTTGTTTTATTATCTCTCCATGTCTACAATAAGCATACTTTAATATATTTCAGGACACCCAGTTCTGCTGCATTAAATTAATTATAAATATTAAATTAATTATAAATATATTTACTGTTTTCCAGGAAGCGACGTCTTTCTCTTTTCCACCTTTCGACATTGCATTTAGTTGGTTGACTAATTCCTTCCAACTTCCTTCAAGGTTGGCTCGCCCTTGCAAAGAAGTGAATTTGCCAGTTGCGACATAGGGATGAAGTACAAAATAATCCACTATTGCCTCTAATTGCTCCTTTGTTGCTCGTCCTTGTCTCTTTTTTTTTACTGGTGGTTCTGATGACCTATCACAAATATATACAATCTTAAGATATACAATCTTAAGATATATACATAGTGTTATTTATTCAGCTATGACTTTACAAATATTCAAATGCTCTCTAATGGCCAATTTATTCACCTGTGGTTAATTTTGGACTAAAACAAAATGGTCGAAACTTGTGAATTTAAGACAATATCTTATGTCCAAAGTTTTTATCTTGAGGTAACACATAACTATTTATTATATGTTATCTCAAGACAAAAACTTTGAACATAAGACATTGTCTTAAACTAACAAGTTTCAGTCATTCTACTTTGGCCTTTTATTTACAGATTATTCCATTGTAATTGATCAATCATATTTATCATTGATACGAATTAATCAACTAAGGTTGACACTTTACTTCTAAATAAAGTTAACTTCTAAGTAAAGTTAACCGGGTTCAAGACATTGAATATAAATCTGAATCGGCAAAATACCACTGAAATTAATGACTTACTGTTTGAGATTTAGATGGTGTATAAATTGTTTATTTACTGCAAAATAAAACTGTATAGTCCACTATGGCATGCTTACATTTTGCACATATCATCGGTATGACTCGGTTCACTTGTAATATACGTTCTTCTTCTTCTTCTTCTTCTTCTCAATTTTGGGTAAGAAGAGTTGTATAAAAACTCTCCTGCAACCAGTTGAGTGATAAAATGCAGAGTTATGGCAAAAGGACGTATTGAAAGCAATATGTCGTTTTCAAAAACAATGAAGATTTGAATAAAACACGTCTGCCATCTGTAGATCCCGAACTGGAACTTTGTAACGTACAAACATTACAAATATTGAGGTTAAAATTTTCAAGCACAATGGAATGAGCTATTTCTCATTGGTCCAAAAACAAAACTTCCATAGTGCTTTTATGAACGCATCGATGTTGTTACTGACATCGTTTGATGCAGTTTGTAACGATGTACAGTCGCTAACTGTAGTTACGGAATACCAACTTCCCCAGACTGTCGGTAGCGTAAGCGACGATTTTCGATAACGGTAACTTAACGTCGGTTTTCGTTATCTTTTTAACGACTTACAGAATAGGCCTACTGGGGTTCTGTAACTCGTTATTGGAGTTAACGACAGTTTCGTTATCGTTGCGCAGCTTTTCTACGGTATACAAAAGCTGCGCAACGATAACGAAACTGTCGTTAACTCCAATAACGAGTTACAGAATCCCAGTACTGGGGAGTCGCATCATCCATCTCTTTTTAATGATGTCAGAAGCGAGAAAACGCATGCTAAAAATTCCTGCAAAATACGTCGAGATAAACAGATATATCCACAAAACGACATTTGCGATCGATTAAGTACACCTCTAGAATACTCCGTACACTTTCCTTTTGTTCTAAAAATCAATAGATAATCGGAAAATTAATATGACAAGATAATGAGGAAATTAGGTTAGAAA
>NW_022639536.1:464246-464561 GCF_010583005.1 Odontomachus brunneus
TCGATCGATTAAGTACATCTCTAGAATACTCCGTACACTTTCCTTTTGTTCTAAAAATCAATAGATAATCGGAAAATTAATATGACAAGATAATGAGGAAATTAGGTTAGAAAAGACGATTGCACGTCACATTTATTTTATAATTATCTGTTGATTGTTAGAACAAAAGGAAAGTGTACGGAGTATTTTAGAGGTGTACTTAATCGATCGCAAATGTCGTTTTGTGGATATATCTGTTTATCTCGACGTATTTTGCAGGAATTTTTAGCATGCGTTTTCTCGCTTCTGACGTCATTAAAAAGAGATGGATGATGC
>NW_022639536.1:464571-467238 GCF_010583005.1 Odontomachus brunneus
GGAATTTTTAGCATTCGTTTTCTCGCTTCTGACATCATTAAAAAGAGATGGATGATGCGACTCCCCAGGAGCCTAATCATTTGCTTTACGTTCCGATGTTTCAATTTACGCTTTGTAAGCGCTTCACTTACATTTCCGTCACTCTTCGTTTACACTTTATTTACTCTCCAATTTCAATTTTCATCAAAACATTTATATACATTTTTCACTTTTCCTGAATTTTTCTTAAATTCTCCACTCCTTTCTCTTTATTGTTTCACACGCCACTTAATTCAATTTAAATTGTACTTCGAAAATTTGCTTACCATTGCTTAGATTCGAAACAGAGACCTCCGCCGGTTCTTAAGTCGTTCATCTTACTTACTACACTACTGTCACTTTGACTGAGAAACGTTTCATATTATGTACATGTAGTATGTCCATGTACCAAAACAAATAATTTATTTAAAAAAAGGGATAGATCCTTCTAAATGTAAAAAGTATGTAAAAAGTATATTTAAAAAATATTTACTTGTTTTAAAAGTAAATAAAATATAAATAAATCATTTTGTAAATTTAAATAAATTGTTTTCTGATAATGAAAAAAACTTTAATTTGAAACACAACAAAGATACTTTTAATATTAGAAAATTATTTATTTAGATTTATAAAATGACTTATTTGTGTGTATTTTATTTACTTTTGAAAGAAGCAAATATTTATTTAAACACAGTTTTTACATTAAAAAACTAATTTCCTTGTAAGGAAATCATTTGCTTATTCTTATATATAGATATTGTAAATCAAAGAAATAATTTTTATCTAGAAATTCATAATTTTATGGCTCATTTTATAAATTAAAAAAAATATTACACTATACATACTTTCTTACATATTTTCTAACAAATATTTTTTTAAGTTAAGAAATTATATTTAACAATATACATTTCTTTAATTGCAAAAGTTTTTTTATTGTACATTACCAATTTAAATTTTTTTATTTTTTCATTAATTTAATAATAAAAGTAATTATAAAAATTACATTTTTTTGTGTAATTTATGGAAATATTTATAAAATATTACCACAAATATTTATTTTTTGTTTACCATAAATATTGTATAAAATATTTAGTCTATATTTTAATAATATTTTGAATATTTTGATATTCTTTGCTTTTATGTACATAAAATATTTATAAAATATTACTGAACATACTTTTTTTACCATATATATTATATAAAATATTTAGTCTATATTTTAGTAATATTTTGAATAAAGATTTTGATAGTTTTTTCTTTATGTACATAAAATACTTATAAAATATTTATGTAATATTTTTAAATAATAATTCGAAATAAAAATATTTATAAATCTTTATCATAAATATTGTATGCTGTCTCAGTGTTGTCGAGCTCTTCAATGGGCGCAAACAAAGTATCATCGAACTGTCCAGCAAACATTAATGAAATGTTCTTAAGCTCCTCAAAGAGCGTGAAAAAAGCGTATTGCAACCCCAGATAGCACAGAGAACTCAAAAAGAATTCAAAAAGAATTCAGTCATATATCACCAATTCTGAGTTCATTTTCAGATGCGGAAAGAATTCTTCAAAGTTCAGTCAAAAGAATTCTTTTTGCATTTAAAGATAAACTTAGAAATGGTAACATATGACTGAATTCTTTTTGAATTATCTGTGCTATCTGGAACGTTTTGTACACATTTTGCAGAAAATTTTGGAAATGTAGACAAAAAGTCCATAAAATCCCTAAAATATAATTTATATAAGCGTAAACAAAGAGAATCGCAACGTTTCGTACACACTTTGCGAAGCGTTTTGGAAGCGTAGAAGAAGAGTTCCGAAATGTAATTTATAGAAATATAAAGAAAGCGTATTGCAACGCTTCGTACACACTTTATATAGCGTCCCAAATAGACAAAAAGGTATCTTTTAGATTTCTAAAAGATATCTTGCCATGTCTTGAGATATCTTATATTTTTTACGAAAAGATATCTTTTAGAAATCTAAAAGATATCTTACGCAACAATTTAAGATATTTTTCAGATATCCTGAGATATCTTGAAAATATCTTATAGAAATCTAAACGATATCTTAAAGATGTCTTGAAGTATCTTACAGAAATCTAAAGATATCTTAAAGATGTTTTGAAGATATCTTACAGAATTCTAAAAAGACATCTGATATAACATTTAAATATGTCTAATAAGATTTATTTTAGATATCTTCTAGATATCTAAAAGATATCTTAAAAACATCTTGAAGATGTCTAGTAGAAATTTGAAAGGCATATATAGCATTTAAAAATATCTAAAAGATGTCTTTTATGCATTTTCAAAAGATGTCTTAAAAATATCTTTTAGATGTCTTGAAAATATTTAAAAAAATATATCAATATTGAAGAAATGAATAATAAATAACAAATAATTATTACATGAGAATATCAACTTTATTAATAATTATGTGCAATTGTATGTACAACTAAAACATATATACAGGGTGTTCGGAAAGTACCGGGACGCCCGAATATCAGGAAAAATATAAGTTTTACAAAAAAATGTTTCAGACAAAAGTTGTGGCGTTTAAAAAGATGTATTTACTGATCACATCAGTTTGACCTTGGGTTGCGTAGCGAAGGTCAGGTCAAGGTCACATTAATTTTTTTAAATGGAA
>NW_022639536.1:467306-468495 GCF_010583005.1 Odontomachus brunneus
ATATAAGGTGTAGTAAAAAGAAATCCATTATTTTTCCAATAGATAGCTTTAGTAATGTGTATCTCGCGTTGTATAAGTGCGATCGGTTTACGCTAGATGGCGTTAGAAAGATAAGATTTTGTACTAAAAAAACTTCTTAGACAGTTTTGTGATTGTTTGACTCAGTATTGTTTGAGCGCGCGTCAAAGATGGACACCAGCAAAGAGAAAATACGCCATATTTTACAGTTTTTCTTCGATAAAGGCGAAAACGCAAGCCAGGCGGCTGAAAATGTGAATAGTGTTTATGGTCCTGATACTGTAAACGCGCAATTTTGGTTTCGTCGATTCCGTTCCGGTAATTTTGATGTCAAAGATGCACCACGCTCTGGAAGGCCAATTGTCGAAAATGTCGATAAAATAATGGAAATCGAGTCCGACCGTCATGTAAGCACTGTTTCAATTGCCCAGCAGCTAAACATTGCACAAAAAACCGTGTGGAACCACTTGAATAAAACTGGATACAAAAAGAAGCTCGATGAATGGGTGCCACACGAGTTAACGCAAAAAAACCTCATGGACTGAATTTCCATCTGCGAATCGCAACAACATCGACCCATTTCTGCAGCGGATGGTGACTGGTGATGAAAAGTGAATCATTTACGACAATGTCAAGCGAAAACGGTCGTGGTCGAAACGCGGTGAGCTGGCGCAAACGGTGGCCAAGCCAGGATTGACGGTCAGGAAGACTTTGCTGTGTGTTTGGTGGAATTGGCAGGGAATCATCCACTATGAGCTGCTCCCCTACGGCCAAACTCTTAATTCGGACCTGTATTGTCAACAATTGGACCGTCTGAAGGAATCAATCGCCCAGAAGCGGCCAGCTTTGGCCAATAGGAGAGGAATTGTGTTCCATCAGGACGACGCCAGGCCACACACATCGATAGTGACTCGCCAGAAGCTCCGGGAGCTTGGGAGATTCTTATGCATCCACCTTATAGTCCGGACCTGACACCAAGTGATTACCACCTGTTCTTGTCTATGGCGAATAATTCTGCTGGTGAAAAATTCGCCTCAAGAGAAGCTTGTGAAAATCAACTGTCCCAGTTTTTTGCTAATAGGGACAATGGTTTCTATGAGAGAGGCATAATGGAATTACCTTCAAAATGGCAACAAGTTATCGAACAAAACGGTTCATATTTGACCTAAAT
>NW_022639536.1:468684-473665 GCF_010583005.1 Odontomachus brunneus
TATATATATATATATATATATATATATATATATATATATATATATATATATATATAAATATATGAATATAAATATAAATATAAATATAAATATAAATATATATACTCTTATATCACATTTTATAATTATATATATATATTATATCATATAACAGTTATATATATTATATATATTCTTATATATTATATCACATTTCGTACTTATATGTATTAGAAAACTGACACAAACTGAATAAAAACTTTTTCATTCTTGTGATAATAGCGAAAACGTTAAGACGCATTGGAAATTATATTAAAATTTTGCGTTAACTCGTTTGGCACCCATACATCGAGCTTCTTTTTAAATCCAGCCTTATTCAAGTGGTTCTAAACGGTTTTTTGTGCAATGTTTAGCTCTTGGGCAATCGAAACAGTGCTTACATGACGGTCGGGCTCGATTTCCATTATTTTATCGACATTTTCGACAATTGGCCTTCCAGAGCGTGGTGCATCTTTGACATCAAAATTACCGGAACGGAATCGACGAAACCAAAATTGCGCGTGATTGGCTGTTACAGTATCAGGACCATAAACACTATTCACATTTTCAGCCGCCTGGCTTGCGTTTTCGCCTTTATCGAAGAAAAACTGTAAAATATGGCGTATTTTCTCTTTGCTGGTGTCCATCTTTGACGCGCGCTCAAACAATGCTGAGTCAAACAATCACAAAACTGTCTAAGAAGTTTTTTTAGTACGAAATCTTATCTTTCTAACGCCATCTAGCGTAAACCGACCGCACTTATACAACGCGAAATACACATTACTAAAGCCATCTATTGGAAAAATAATGGATTTCTTTTTACTACACCTTATATTTTGTATTGTTTTATTGTTGTTTCATCTGATACAAGATTTTATCACCTGCATGTTGCAACCAGTTTTTATATGCTTATGATCATTGCAATAGTGCAGTCAGGTCCATTCTCTTTTGTATGACTTACAATACCTATAGATAATATTGACATATTTACATATTTTCATTAGTATATATATGTGATTGGAAAAATTGAATTCTATTTATATCATGGACGTAAGAATATATGGGCGGAGCGAATTGTCGCGGGGGTGAAGCTCAAGAAGTGATGGAAATGATTGTATGTATTGTAATGGAGTTGCGGTACCAAGGATATATGGGGAATATTTTCATATATCAAAATTTTTAATTAGTTATTCACTAGTTATGTCACTGATATGTAATAACGCGGATATGCATAAGTCACATAAAAATATCCCCGCCTTTTATATCATTATAACATTGAACACCTTACATTAATTTCACAATTAAGGATAACCTTAAACTTGTAAATGAAATGTTTTTATAAGTTATGCTATATACTTTAAAAATATTATATATGTTTTATGGATAAAGACTTTTTATAACTTTATATAATATTTAATAAAAGTTTAAAGAAAAGTTTAAAGAAAGAAAAGGATTATCTTTGATAAATATCCAATACACATCGCATGTTCTTTCTTGATGGAATGTCATCGGAAAGAGACCGGAAGCATAAATGGACATTCGAGTCTTAGTCTGCTAAATATGTTAAAGATATCTTTTAAGATATCTTTCAGATGTCCATAGATATCTTTTAGAAATTCTACAAAGATATTTTTTAAAAGAGATCATTTAGATATTTTTAATATATCTATTGTTACGTTCGCGCACTCACATAAAATGAAACAACACACGTTTAAGAAAGAACGTAAACTTTTAATTATAAACTCAGAGATTCTTTCTTAAAACACAACGTGACATGTCCTCGCAAGGCGAAGGCTCGAACATGACAACAACAACACACTTGTTTACAACCGTAACCAAGAGACATCGATTACTAGTTTACACAAGATACACAAGAGAATTGCAAGCTATACACTTCAGCTGACACTTCAGCTGTTGCTTAACGGGGACGAGACACCCAGTGTCACAGACGTAATACTATTACAAAATGTTAAAGATATCTTTCAAGATATCTTCCAGATGTCTACAGATATCTTTTAAAAATTCTATAAAGATATTTTCAACTAATTCTATTTAGACAACTTCTAGATATCTCTTAGAAATATCTTGAAGATATCTTTCATAAGATATCTTTTAAACATCTACAAGACTTCGATGTTTTCTAGGGTTTTGGAAATGTAGATAAAAAACTGCTAAATGCAAGTTACTGAAGCGTAAATGAAGCGTATCGCAACGCTTCGTACACACTTTACGGAGCGTTTTGGAAGTGTAGAAGAAGAGTCCTTAAAATGTAATTTATAGAAGTGTAAGCAAAGCGTATTGCAACTTTTCGTACACACTTTGTGGAGTGTTTTGGACGTATAGATGAAGCGTTTTCTAAATTTAAATTATTGAAACGTAAAAGAAGTGTAATAGAAATGTTCCTCACACGCTTCATGGGGCGTTCAAGAAACGTATTTGAAGATTCGGTAACGCGAAGTGTTAATGGAGAGAGAATGAAATATCTAAGAAGCATAAATTCTATTCGTTTACGCTTCTTTAATACTTTGTGGAGCGTCTCATTTTCGCCAGGGAATATCTTTAACTCATAAAGTTAAAATATTCTAAAATTTTCCTTAAGAAAATTAATACATTTTCTCTCTAAGATGGTTTAACTTCGTGTTTTAAGATTATTATGTATATGACATATATACTCAGTAAGCAAAAAACATTAAATCAACTTTCTAAAATGTTGATATTATATATATTTTTGCAATATTTATTTATAATATTCTATAAACATTTTTAAAACGTTGCTTAATAATATTACATTTCAAACATTAAAGAAATGTTGTACAATATTTCAAAATATTTCAAAACATATTTTTTCAATGTTGTTGATAAATAAGCAAAAACATTAAATTAACATGTTTAAAACGTTGATCCCAGGTAGCACATGTTCATATATGTATGTAATGTTTCATAATGGGAAAGCACTAATAAGAAACGTTTAGACAGAAACGTTTATGAAATCGTAATTTAAGAAGTGTGTTTAACGTTTCTACAGTCAAGAGTTTTATTTTTTTCGATAAACTTTATCGAAATATTTATAACTAAGGTAAACATATTTTACATAAATATTTTATGCATGTATTTCTAACTTCTCTTTTATTATATAAAATATTATAACTATAAATAGTTTATTTTTGTGGTTGTCCTAAATAATATTATAAGAAAATTATAATTAGTGCTTTGGCTGCATATGAGGATAATAAAAAAGACTTAGTATCAACTGAGGAAATAGCGCAGCAACCAAGATAGTAGACTAGGAATCTGAAGATGTCTTTAGGTTTCTCGAGTTCGCGTCCGATCAGTACTGAGTAAATTTTCAGATGCGAAAATAGTGAGAAATCAAATAAAACAGCTAAATTTCAGTTAAAATCAACATAAGTTCATTAGTTACAATCGTTTCCGCAAGATATGTTTTTTTTTACATTACAATTCACGTCCTTATCACGGCTGTCTGAGCTGTAAAAAAACGTTTCTGAAACGTGTTTGTGCTACTTGGGATGTGAATTGACGTTACGGAAACATTTATTTAACATTATTCGAGGAACGTTATCACAGAATGTTCTAAAAACATTAGCATAACATTAATTACAACGATATAACATATGTGAATTCAACATTGTCGAAACCTTAAAATCGGTGTCAAAGTTTGTTCATTATGATGCTGTGTTCAATGTTAAATACGACATACTTGTAAACATTACACGTTACTGAATATTGTTGGAGAGTGACAATTAGCGCCCTCGTTCAGTTGGATCTGTTCCTCTGCAATAGGTGGACGCAGCGGTCTCTACACGCCGCTCATGAAAATAGGTCTGACTGCTGTCCCGGTCTAAGAACACGCCTTTACGCTCATCATCTTTTTAGTGTGCGCCTTCAGTCCCAATCTTAACTCTTACTTTTACTTTTGTTCTACATGTTGTTAATTGTGTTAACGCTCAAAGTGGTTATACTCAGATTATTAGCGTCATAAATAAAGTTCAGTTCTCTATTCGTATGTACTTAACCGGAAAAAAACTCCGGTTGGAAAACTATTCTTTTAAATCGTTTGTATTTCGTATGAAGAGTTTTGAAGTGCAATTGAAAAGATTTGAGTCATTCTATTACTTGTAATTAATTGTTCTTTTTTGGACCACGTATTTAGCCGGAAATAATGACCGGAGGTAAATTAAACAAACCCATACAGCACAGAAACATTGCAGGAACATTGTAGAAATATTTCATTGCAAGATTGCAACATTGCAAATACGTTGCGAAATATGACTGTAACATTACTATGATGTTACAGCAACGGTAAAATGTCCGCCCTCAGAAAGATTACATTGTAATATCATAGCAATATTAAAATGCAATATATGTATAATAATGCAAAAGGAATGTTTTTTCATTTAACAGAATAGGTTTTCACGCGCTACCACTAATTTTTAGTTTAGTAACATCCATTAATATAATTATAATAAATATATCATAAAATGTTGTGTAAATATTTTATCAAGTATCATATGTCATTTGTTATAACAATGACATAAATTAGTGTTTATGCAATTTAAATCAATAATTACACCTGTAGATGTTATTAAACTTGATTAGTGGAAGCGTATAATTTTTATGAAAAATAGAGCACACATATACATTCTCGCAAGAATATGAGCATTTAAACAGAAAAACAGTTGTATGTAGACATAAGCAAATTGACTTTATTCATATTTCCGAACATATATTCATATTCGTATCTCTACAGATTGCACAGTCTTTCAATGTATCACATGTTTATATAACATATATACGTTGCACGCATATATATTGCACGCATATGTAAAATAAAAATAACCTTTGTTATATAAACTTTTATAAAATGATTATAAAGTGTATTATATAAAAAAATAAATTTTTATATCACTTATTCTATTTTTTTGAGCTCTTGAAGAAAATAAAA
>NW_022639536.1:478045-480067 GCF_010583005.1 Odontomachus brunneus
TAATGGGAAAGCACTAATAAGAAACGTTTAGACAGAAACGTTTATGAAATCGTAATTTAAGAAGTGTGTTTAACGTTTCTACAGTCAAGAGTTTTATTTTTTTCGATAAACTTTATCGAAATATTTATAACTAAGGTAAACATATTTTACATAAATATTTTATGCATGTATTTCTAACTTCTCTTTTATTATATAAAATATTATAACTATAAATAGTTTATTTTTGTGGTTGTCCTAAATAATATTATAAGAAAATTATAATTAGTGCTTTGGCTGCATATGAGGATAATAAAAAAGACTTAGTATCAACTGAGGAAATAGCGCAGCAACCAAGATAGTAGACTAGGAATCTGAAGATGTCTTTAGGTTTCTCGAGTTCGCGTCCGATCAGTACTGAGTAAATTTTCAGATGCGAAAATAGTGAGAAATCAAATAAAACAGCTAAATTTCAGTTAAAATCAACATAAGTTCATTAGTTACAATCGTTTCCGCAAGATATGTTTTTTTTTACATTACAATTCACGTCCTTATCACGGCTGTCTGAGCTGTAAAAAAACGTTTCTGAAACGTGTTTGTGCTACTTGGGATGTGAATTGACGTTACGGAAACATTTATTTAACATTATTCGAGGAACGTTATCACAGAATGTTCTAAAAACATTAGCATAACATTAATTACAACGATATAACATATGTGAATTCAACATTGTCGAAACCTTAAAATCGGTGTCAAAGTTTGTTCATTATGATGCTGTGTTCAATGTTAAATACGACATACTTGTAAACATTACACGTTACTGAATATTGTTGGAGAGTGACAATTAGCGCCCTCGTTCAGTTGGATCTGTTCCTCTGCAATAGGTGGACGCAGCGGTCTCTACACGCCGCTCATGAAAATAGGTCTGACTGCTGTCCCGGTCTAAGAACACGCCTTTACGCTCATCATCTTTTTAGTGTGCGCCTTCAGTCCCAATCTTAACTCTTACTTTTACTTTTGTTCTACATGTTGTTAATTGTGTTAACGCTCAAAGTGGTTATACTCAGATTATTAGCGTCATAAATAAAGTTCAGTTCTCTATTCGTATGTACTTAACCGGAAAAAAACTCCGGTTGGAAAACTATTCTTTTAAATCGTTTGTATTTCGTATGAAGAGTTTTGAAGTGCAATTGAAAAGATTTGAGTCATTCTATTACTTGTAATTAATTGTTCTTTTTTGGACCACGTATTTAGCCGGAAATAATGACCGGAGGTAAATTAAACAAACCCATACAGCACAGAAACATTGCAGGAACATTGTAGAAATATTTCATTGCAAGATTGCAACATTGCAAATACGTTGCGAAATATGACTGTAACATTACTATGATGTTACAGCAACGGTAAAATGTCCGCCCTCAGAAAGATTACATTGTAATATCATAGCAATATTAAAATGCAATATATGTATAATAATGCAAAAGGAATGTTTTTTCATTTAACAGAATAGGTTTTCACGCGCTACCACTAATTTTTAGTTTAGTAACATCCATTAATATAATTATAATAAATATATCATAAAATGTTGTGTAAATATTTTATCAAGTATCATATGTCATTTGTTATAACAATGACATAAATTAGTGTTTATGCAATTTAAATCAATAATTACACCTGTAGATGTTATTAAACTTGATTAGTGGAAGCGTATAATTTTTATGAAAAATAGAGCACACATATACATTCTCGCAAGAATATGAGCATTTAAACAGAAAAACAGTTGTATGTAGACATAAGCAAATTGACTTTATTCATATTTCCGAACATATATTCATATTCGTATCTCTACAGATTGCACAGTCTTTCAATGTATCACATGTTTATATAACATATATACGTTGCACGCATATATATTGCACGCATATGTAAAATAAAAATAACCTTTGTTATATAAACTTTTATAAAATGATTATAAAGTGTATTATATAAAAAAATAAATTTTTATATCACTTATTCTATTTTTTTGAGCTCTTGAAGAAAATAAAA
>NW_022639536.1:480804-484638 GCF_010583005.1 Odontomachus brunneus
CGATTTCCATTATTTTATCGACATTTTCGACAATTGGCCTTCCAGAGCGTGGTGCATCTTTGACATCAAAATTACCGGAACGGAATCGACGAAACCAAAATTGCGCGTGATTGGCTGTTACAGTATCAGGACCATAAACACTATTCACATTTTCAGCCGCCTGGCTTGCGTTTTCGCCTTTATCGAAGAAAAACTGTAAAATATGGCGTATTTTCTCTTTGCTGGTGTCCATCTTTGACGCGCGCTCAAACAATGCTGAGTCAAACAATCACAAAACTGTCTAAGAAGTTTTTTTAGTACGAAATCTTATCTTTCTAACGCCATCTAGCGTAAACCGACCGCACTTATACAACGCGAAATACACATTACTAAAGCCATCTATTGGAAAAATAATGGATTTCTTTTTACTACACCTTATATTTTGTATTGTTTTATTGTTGTTTCATCTGATACAAGATTTTATCACCTGCATGTTGCAACCAGTTTTTATATGCTTATGATCATTGCAATAGTGCAGTCAGGTCCATTCTCTTTTGTATGACTTACAATACCTATAGATAATATTGACATATTTACATATTTTCATTAGTATATATATGTGATTGGAAAAATTGAATTCTATTTATATCATGGACGTAAGAATATATGGGCGGAGCGAATTGTCGCGGGGGTGAAGCTCAAGAAGTGATGGAAATGATTGTATGTATTGTAATGGAGTTGCGGTACCAAGGATATATGGGGAATATTTTCATATATCAAAATTTTTAATTAGTTATTCACTAGTTATGTCACTGATATGTAATAACGCGGATATGCATAAGTCACATAAAAATATCCCCGCCTTTTATATCATTATAACATTGAACACCTTACATTAATTTCACAATTAAGGATAACCTTAAACTTGTAAATGAAATGTTTTTATAAGTTATGCTATATACTTTAAAAATATTATATATGTTTTATGGATAAAGACTTTTTATAACTTTATATAATATTTAATAAAAGTTTAAAGAAAAGTTTAAAGAAAGAAAAGGATTATCTTTGATAAATATCCAATACACATCGCATGTTCTTTCTTGATGGAATGTCATCGGAAAGAGACCGGAAGCATAAATGGACATTCGAGTCTTAGTCTGCTAAATATGTTAAAGATATCTTTTAAGATATCTTTCAGATGTCCATAGATATCTTTTAGAAATTCTACAAAGATATTTTTTAAAAGAGATCATTTAGATATTTTTAATATATCTATTGTTACGTTCGCGCACTCACAAAAAATGAAACAACACACGTTTAAGAAAGAACGTAAACTTTTAATTATAAACTCAGAGATTCTTTCTTAAAACACAACGTGACATGTCCTCGCAAGGCGAAGGCTCGAACATGACAACAACAACACACTTGTTTACAACCGTAACCAAGAGACATCGATTACTAGTTTACACAAGATACACAAGAGAATTGCAAGCTATACACTTCAGCTGACACTTCAGCTGTTGCTTAACGGGGACGAGACACCCAGTGTCACAGACGTAATACTATTACAAAATGTTAAAGATATCTTTCAAGATATCTTCCAGATGTCTACAGATATCTTTTAAAAATTCTATAAAGATATTTTCAACTAATTCTATTTAGACAACTTCTAGATATCTCTTAGAAATATCTTGAAGATATCTTTCATAAGATATCTTTTAAACATCTACAAGACTTCGATGTTTTCTAGGGTTTTGGAAATGTAGATAAAAAACTGCTAAATGCAAGTTACTGAAGCGTAAATGAAGCGTATCGCAACGCTTCGTACACACTTTACGGAGCGTTTTGGAAGTGTAGAAGAAGAGTCCTTAAAATGTAATTTATAGAAGTGTAAGCAAAGCGTATTGCAACTTTTCGTACACACTTTGTGGAGTGTTTTGGACGTATAGATGAAGCGTTTTCTAAATTTAAATTATTGAAACGTAAAAGAAGTGTAATAGAAATGTTCCTCACACGCTTCATGGGGCGTTCAAGAAACGTATTTGAAGATTCGGTAACGCGAAGTGTTAATGGAGAGAGAATGAAATATCTAAGAAGCATAAATTCTATTCGTTTACGCTTCTTTAATACTTTGTGGAGCGTCTCATTTTCGCCAGGGAATATCTTTAACTCATAAAGTTAAAATATTCTAAAATTTTCCTTAAGAAAATTAATACATTTTCTCTCTAAGATGGTTTAACTTCGTGTTTTAAGATTATTATGTATATGACATATATACTCAGTAAGCAAAAAACATTAAATCAACTTTCTAAAATGTTGATATTATATATATTTTTGCAATATTTATTTATAATATTCTATAAACATTTTTAAAACGTTGCTTAATAATATTACATTTCAAACATTAAAGAAATGTTGTACAATATTTCAAAATATTTCAAAACATATTTTTTCAATGTTGTTGATAAATAAGCAAAAACATTAAATTAACATGTTTAAAACGTTGATCCCAGGTAGCACATGTTCATATATGTATGTAATGTTTCATAATGGGAAAGCACTAATAAGAAACGTTTAGACAGAAACGTTTATGAAATCGTAATTTAAGAAGTGTGTTTAACGTTTCTACAGTCAAGAGTTTTATTTTTTTCGATAAACTTTATCGAAATATTTATAACTAAGGTAAACATATTTTACATAAATATTTTATGCATGTATTTCTAACTTCTCTTTTATTATATAAAATATTATAACTATAAATAGTTTATTTTTGTGGTTGTCCTAAATAATATTATAAGAAAATTATAATTAGTGCTTTGGCTGCATATGAGGATAATAAAAAAGACTTAGTATCAACTGAGGAAATAGCGCAGCAACCAAGATAGTAGACTAGGAATCTGAAGATGTCTTTAGGTTTCTCGAGTTCGCGTCCGATCAGTACTGAGTAAATTTTCAGATGCGAAAATAGTGAGAAATCAAATAAAACAGCTAAATTTCAGTTAAAATCAACATAAGTTCATTAGTTACAATCGTTTCCGCAAGATATGTTTTTTTTTACATTACAATTCACGTCCTTATCACGGCTGTCTGAGCTGTAAAAAAACGTTTCTGAAACGTGTTTGTGCTACTTGGGATGTGAATTGACGTTACGGAAACATTTATTTAACATTATTCGAGGAACGTTATCACAGAATGTTCTAAAAACATTAGCATAACATTAATTACAACGATATAACATATGTGAATTCAACATTGTCGAAACCTTAAAATCGGTGTCAAAGTTTGTTCATTATGATGCTGTGTTCAATGTTAAATACGACATACTTGTAAACATTACACGTTACTGAATATTGTTGGAGAGTGACAATTAGCGCCCTCGTTCAGTTGGATCTGTTCCTCTGCAATAGGTGGACGCAGCGGTCTCTACACGCCGCTCATGAAAATAGGTCTGACTGCTGTCCCGGTCTAAGAACACGCCTTTACGCTCATCATCTTTTTAGTGTGCGCCTTCAGTCCCAATCTTAACTCTTACTTTTACTTTTGTTCTACATGTTGTTAATTGTGTTAACGCTCAAAGTGGTTATACTCAGATTATTAGCGTCATAAATAAAGTTCAGTTCTCTATTCGTATGTACTTAACCGGAAAAAAACTCCGGTTGGAAAACTATTCTTTTAAATCGTTTGTATTTCGTATGAAGAGTTTTGAAGTGCAATTGAAAAGATTTGAGTCATTCTATTACTTGTAATTAATTGTTCTTTTTTGGACCACGTATTTAGCCGGAAATAATGACCGGAGGTAAATTAAACAAACCCATACAGCACAGAAACATTGCAGGAACATTGTAGAAATATTTC
>NW_022639536.1:484648-485280 GCF_010583005.1 Odontomachus brunneus
TATTTCAAAATATTTCAAAACATATTTTTTCAATGTTGTTGATAAATAAGCAAAAACATTAAATTAACATGTTTAAAACGTTGATCCCAGGTAGCACATGTTCATATATGTATGTAATGTTTCATAATGGGAAAGCACTAATAAGAAACGTTTAGACAGAAACGTTTATGAAATCGTAATTTAAGAAGTGTGTTTAACGTTTCTACAGTCAAGAGTTTTATTTTTTTCGATAAACTTTATCGAAATATTTATAACTAAGGTAAACATATTTTACATAAATATTTTATGCATGTATTTCTAACTTCTCTTTTATTATATAAAATATTATAACTATAAATAGTTTATTTTTGTGGTTGTCCTAAATAATATTATAAGAAAATTATAATTAGTGCTTTGGCTGCATATGAGGATAATAAAAAAGACTTAGTATCAACTGAGGAAATAGCGCAGCAACCAAGATAGTAGACTAGGAATCTGAAGATGTCTTTAGGTTTCTCGAGTTCGCGTCCGATCAGTACTGAGTAAATTTTCAGATGCGAAAATAGTGAGAAATCAAATAAAACAGCTAAATTTCAGTTAAAATCAACATAAGTTCATTAGTTACAATCGTTTCCGCAAGATATGTTTTTTTT
>NW_022639536.1:485290-485611 GCF_010583005.1 Odontomachus brunneus
TTATAATTAATAATCCAAATAATTAATTTAATGTTTAAGAATAATTATAAGATTAATTGTATGCTCACTGGAATAAGATAATACTGCAGACTAAGCTCTGGATTGATATTTCTGGATAGATACTATGACGATAGACAAATAGAAGCTGTTGTAGACTGTGTAGGATTATGTTCACCTGCATTAACCTGTACACGCAAATTATTTGTATATAAAAGTTAGTATTAAGATTTCATAATTTGTAATTTCAAGGAAATAGACATAATATTTAAGATTAATTATAAGATTAATTATGTACTCATCGGAATAAATTTAAGAAAATGC
>NW_022639536.1:485621-486458 GCF_010583005.1 Odontomachus brunneus
AGAAATAGACATAATATTTAAGATTAATTACGTACTCATCGGAATAAATTTAAGAAAATGCTGCAATAGACTGAGAATTAAATCTAAATTGATAGATAAGGTTTATCTGGATAAACCCTTAGATACAATGACGATAGACTTGAAGAGTCTAGGTACACTATGTAAGATCATATCAGCCTGTGCTCGCAACTTAGTTACATACAAAAAAATATAATTAAAATTTCATATTTTGTAACTTCAAAGGAACAGACTTAATATGTCTCAGAATAATTATAATAATTGTCCACTTGTTCACCATTGGATAAGGCGATCAGAGAGACATCAGCCCTGACACCATTAATCCAATAAGAATTATTTTTTACTCATCGGAATAACGTAAAGACAACGCCACAATAGACTGAGCTCAGAATCTCTTTTGATATAAAGTTTATAGTGTAAACTGCGCAAGATCAGCCTGCGTGAACATGTACTAATAGCATGTTCTCCCTTTCTCTCCCTCTCTCTTTTACTGGTTGCACACTTTTTTTTTGCGGCCCTTTCACCAATGCAGTCAATACGAGGGGAAGGCTTGGAAAACGCCGAGGATATTCCAAAATAATCACGATCCAAACGTGTTCGAACACGTCTCAACGGCGGTTAAGTCAGAACTGTATACGCATCTCAGCGCGCACCACACTAGGGCAGTTCACAGGGCTTTGTCTAAACAAAGGCTGCGTTCCGAAATTTACTGCCAGTGCTGAAATTCTACAGTATACGTAACATGAATTATAGATTTTCAGTACTGACAACGAATTTCGGAACACAGCCAAATTAGAAATCTTTGAATAATGCGCATTT
>NW_022639536.1:486468-487584 GCF_010583005.1 Odontomachus brunneus
ATATTAATGTAGATAAATTCTTAATTCTGTTTTATATAAGACAAAATAGTAAAATTATACTTTTATATCTAATTTAGCTTAAAATTATTACATTACATTTTTATTATTGCTGTTGAAACGTTGCTGCAATATTATTAATGTTTTGTTTCCATTTTAATTTTCCTGTAATATCTCTGTTACATTACATTGCAATGTGCAATGATGTAACATTGCAGCAACATAACCGGAAGATTCTGTGCTGTATGGGAAGGTTCGGTATGGTATCGTTTGTATTTCGTATGAAGAGTTATGAAGTATTATTAAAAAGGTTTGTGAGTCATCCAGATAATTTTAATTAAATATTAAAAAATCATGTATTTGGCCGAAATATCGATCTCAAGCGCTGCTGTGGAAGTACCGTCAATCGATGTACTAGTATTTCAATCCCACACAGCACGTAATATTGCAGAAATATTGCAGTGATATTGCAATATAGTGGTAATATTACACATCACAGTGAAATATTACAGAAATATTACTGAAATATTGTACCTTTATATATGTCATTGAAATATTACAGACCCAGATAGCCAAATCTGTGCGAGCAGATTTTACGCAGAGTCTGTCAACAGTGTCTGTTGACAGAATGGCAACAGACTGCACACAGAAACTGTTTTAGCAGTCTCTGACGACAGATTGGTGACAGACTGCGCGCAGAGCCTGTCGACAGATTCTGACGACAGACTGACGGCAGATTGCGTGCAGATTCTGTTTCCTAGATAGACTATTTAATTCTATTAAGGGCCATATGTACGTTATTAAATGAGGCAGTTTCACATACACACTATGTAAAACTGCTGCAGAGAAGTCAAGATAATTATATTGTGCAATAATTGTACACATATACACAATAAAAAACAATGTTTATATTTTAAAATTGTATTACTCATTTTTTATAAAAAAGCAACAATAATAGAGAAATAATGAGTACAAGTATAGAATAGTACAACGGTTAAATGGCCATTTAAAGGCGTACACATGTCATTCCTGGTAAAAATTGTTCTCATAATTTTTCATACAATTTCTCATCTTATTATTTTTTTTAATGTTGTTATGTCATTAAATCCGATTTAACCG
>NW_022639536.1:488458-489297 GCF_010583005.1 Odontomachus brunneus
TATATATATATATAATTTTACTCTGCAATATATATTTTTCTTCTTTGTCTTAATAATAAGACATAATAATGTACAATCATATTTATTTCATTTTTCAATTATTTTATATATAAATAACTAAAACAACCAAAAATATAATCTCACTGTATTTATATGTACATGTGTAAATATTAATGTAGATAAATTCTTAATTCTGTTTTATATAAGACAAAATAGTAAAATTATACTTTTATATCTAATTTAGCTTAAAATTATTACATTACATTTTTATTATTGCTGTTGAAACGTTGCTGCAATATTATTAATGTTTTGTTTCCATTTTAATTTTCCTGTAATATCTCTGTTACATTACATTGCAATGTGCAATGATGTAACATTGCAGCAACATAACCGGAAGATTCTGTGCTGTATGGGAAGGTTCGGTATGGTATCGTTTGTATTTCGTATGAAGAGTTATGAAGTATTATTAAAAAGGTTTGTGAGTCATCCAGATAATTTTAATTAAATATTAAAAAATCATGTATTTGGCCGAAATATCGATCTCAAGCGCTGCTGTGGAAGTACCGTCAATCGATGTACTAGTATTTCAATCCCACACAGCACGTAATATTGCAGAAATATTGCAGTGATATTGCAATATAGTGGTAATATTACACATCACAGTGAAATATTACAGAAATATTACTGAAATATTGTACCTTTATATATGTCATTGAAATATTACAGACCCAGATAGCCAAATCTGTGCGAGCAGATTTTACGCAGAGTCTGTCAACAGTGTCTGTTGACAGAATGGCAACAGACTGCACACAGAAACTGTTTTAGCAGTCTCTGACGAC
>NW_022639536.1:490873-491172 GCF_010583005.1 Odontomachus brunneus
TGAACACTATAAGGATACATTGTATATGCATGAATTGTAAGAACATCGTTGGAATCATCAGAGTCACCGCGTGCGCGCTCGATCGTCAGGTTAAGCAACAGTTTAATGCGGTCAGGACATGGATGATGGGTGACCAGTAGTGGTATACTGCTTGGAATCGAAATTATCGCAGGAGGATTCATGAAAATTTGGAATGTGTTGACAATCTTCGACATCTATAAGTAGTTTATGAGACATGAGAAAAGTAGGAATATAAGTATACTTTTGTAAACATTATGATTTTCTCATTTTTTACCTTC
>NW_022639536.1:491471-492637 GCF_010583005.1 Odontomachus brunneus
TCATCAGAGTCACCGCGTGCGCGCTCGATCGTCAGGTTAAGCAACAGTTTAATGCGGTCAGGACATGGATGGATACCAGTGGTGTATATTGCTTGGGATCGAAATTATCGCTGGAGGATTTCACGAAAGTTTGGAGTGTATTTGACAACCTTACGTAGTAGTTTATGAAACATGAAAAAACTAGGAATATATAAGTATATTTTTTTAAATATTATGATTTTCCCTTATAGAAATATCATACTAAGAATCATTGATAATTACTTATTATCCAGTATTTTTAATACTGATAATAAGTAATTATCAATGATTCTTAGTATGATATTTCTATAAGGGTTCTCACAGTAATATCATTGCGATTTTCACCATTATATTACTGTGATGCATTTGCCGTGGACATTTTAATATTACTGTGATATCTTAGTAATATTCCAGCATTATTTCTGTTATATTCCCCGGTAATATTGCAATGAAAATATAATATTGCTGTAATATTTCTGCGATGGGATACGTGCTGTGTGGGATATTCCTGATTCTTTTTTGGATAATTATATACAATAAGGCCTCTTTCGAATTTTAATATTTTTTTGCAGCTCTTTTAAAGCAGCTCTAAAAATATTTATTTTGACTCCAACATTAATAATCAATCGGGGGAATCCCGATACTTGTTTGATACATAAATGTCACAGGTCGATGACAATATTTTAGACGACTTAATGACGTTTTATGACGTCTCTAAACGTCAATAATACGTTTTTAAGACGTTATGCAGAAACGTCATTAAAATGTCACAAAAAAGACGTTTTAAAGATGTCGTTATTTAGTCACTTAACGTCATTCGACCAGTTATGACCAGTTTTTTACGTCATTTTGACGTGAGTCTGTTACTTGGGCTGATTCTTGTGTCGTTCACCTTACCTACTGCGTCACTGTCATTTTGATTGAGAAACGCTTTATATTGTGTACATATAGTATATAAATATACGAAAGCATATGATTTATTTAAAAGAAGAGAATAGATTCTTTTAAAATATATGTTTTAAAAAGTATGTAGAAAGTATATTTAAAAAATATTTACATGTTTTAAAAGTAAGTAAAATAAATTATTTTGTAAATTTAAATAAATTTTTTTCTGATAATAAAAGAAACTTTAATTTGAAACATAAAAA
>NW_022639536.1:492845-493745 GCF_010583005.1 Odontomachus brunneus
TGGACGAAGTATTACATATCAATATTTAAGTATTGAAATCAATCATAAGGTAGGATTTGTAACATTAAATATTGAAATACTTGAGTACTAAAAGCTGTATTTGAATCACAGAATATTACTAAATACTGTACTTTTAATACTGAAAATAAGTAATTAATCAATGATTCTTAGTATGATATTTCTATAAGGGTATCTGGACACACACATACACACACACACACATACACACACACACACACACATACACACACACACACACGTATGTATACATGTATTATATACCTGTATAATTGATACACAAACAAATTGCTGTTATTTTTTAATTTATGTATTAAAAAAATTTAAATAAATGTATTTTAAAATATATATGTTTTACAAATTACAAATTTATTATTTACTTTTAATTTACAAATTACAAAATTATCTTATAAGTTACAAATCCGAATGCTTCTTTCACACGTCCATTGGACGTCCATCGGATATCCTGTGTAGAGATTTTAGCATATCCACCAATTTCATAAATGGATATCCTATGGACGTTCATTGAATGTCTAAAGAACGTAACACAGATGACTTCCCAGTAAGCAATCTGCGCGCAGACTGACGTCAGACTGTCGATAGGATCTGTCGAATCCGAGCAGGATCTGTCGACAGATCCATAGACATCTGCGTCCCCAATCTGCCGCCAGACTGTTGACAGGGTCTGCAAACAGACTCTGACGACAGACTGGCGGCAGATTGCGCGCAGAGCCTGTCGACAGACTATGACGGCAGATTGGCTGCAGATTGCGCGCAGATCCTGCCGTTTCGTAGGTTCTTCAATTAAATTTTCTCATAATTTTTCATAATTACTCATAGAATAAGCGCTTTCTCATAAATACTCATAAAATACTATGACAA
>NW_022639536.1:493871-498085 GCF_010583005.1 Odontomachus brunneus
ATGAGAAATTGTATGAAAAATTATGAGAACAATTTTTACCAGGAATGACATGTGTACGCCTTTAAATGGCCATTTAACCGTTGTACTATTCTATACTTGTACTCGTTATTTCTCTATTATTGTTGTTTTTTTATAAAAAATGTGTAATACAATTTTAAAATATAAACATTGTTTTTTATTGTGTATATGTGTACAATTATTGCACAATATAATTATCTTGACTTCTCTGCAGCATGGTGTGTATGTGAAACTGCCCCATTTAATAACGTACATATGGCCCTTAATAGAATTAAATAGCCTATCTAAGAAACAGAATCTGCGCGCAATCTGCCGTCAGTCTGTCGTCAGAATCTGTCGACAGGTTCTGCGCGCAGTCTGTCACCAATCTGTCGTCAGAGACTGCTAAAACAGTTTCTGTGTGCAGTCTGTTGCCATTCTGTCAACAGATACTGTTGACAGACTCTGCGTAAAATCTGCTCGCACAGGTTTAGCTATCTGGGTTACGAATATTCTCAATATCCTTGAAAGACATCTTATGGATATTTTTAGAATATCCTTGTGCTGTTTGGGAAGTTATCGTTATAGCATCACCAGTTCCCGTACGATCGTTGAAGTTAAGCATTGGACAACATGATGTAAAAATGGGATCCTGTGACCGCCTGACACAGGATCGAAATCACGCGAATTTCACGAATAAGTGAAATGACGCAAAATGTCAATTTTTTTATTATTTAGACAAAATAATCATACATTATCACTTATTTGAACCATACTGATGAATAAATCGTTGGAATTCAACAAAAAAATATATGTGTTAATTCGCTAACGAATAACATATACCTCTTATATAACTTTTTAGTCACATGTTACTTTCATGTTATATTCACATTATATAACTGTAATACGTGTGACTAGAAAATTACAACGAACGTCTATACAACCTACTACATACATGTTACATTGTATGTTACATTCCGTTTCATCACGGCAATATACCAGGTGTAGAAGTATGAAACCGGAATTCCCCTATAAATGGTGCCAGCGTTCAGTTTAGTGACCGTAAGACCGCTACTGCCGCGCTATTATATTCTCCTAACAGCTGACGAATATTGTCAACAAACATAACCCCAACTTTCATTCTCTAGTATATTTTTGTATAACCTTAAACATGTCACGTTTCGAGCCTACTAACTATGATTTGCGGACAGCATTGATTTTCTGTTATCATTTAAAGAAAACTGCTGCAGAATCACATCGAATGCTTGTCGAAGCTTACGGTGAATATGCTCTTGGTAAATCTCAGTGTTTCGAGTGGTTTAAAAAATTCAAAAGTGGTGATTTTGACGTGAGGAACGAAGAACTATGAACTATGAACTATGAACTATGAACTGCTGAAACCTGGTCAAACCGTCAATACTAATCGCTACCAACAACAAATGATCGATTTAAATCGAACATTGACTAAAAAACGACCAGAATATGCAAAAAGGCAACACAATGTCATTTTGCTCCATGATAATGCCCCATCACATACAGCAAAACGGGTCAAGGAAACGATCGAGTCGTTCAGTTGGGAATTACTACCGCATGCGGCTTATTCTCCAGACTTGGCTCCGTCCGATTATCACCTGTTCGCATCGCTAGGACACGCTCTCGCTAACCAACGCTTCGATTCGTATGAAAATGTGGAAAAATGGCTAGATAACTGGTTCGCTTCAAAAGATGAAAAGTTTTTTTGGCACGGCATTCATAAACTGCCAGAGAGGTGGGAAAAATGTGTTCAAAACAGTGGAAATTATTTTGAATAAAGTATTATTTATCACTTTCGAACAACAGACGTCTTATTTGTATAAAAAAATTCCGGTTTCATACTTCTACACCTGGTAACTGATATATATCTGTGTTTGCTGGGATAATATTGGCCGTACATTGACTTTCACTCTATATGTAATATTCATATTATATTGGAAAATATTGGCCTTTAAATGTATGCACTTTCAATGTAAATGCAATATTGCGTATTTATTGACGTGTAATATTGGCACACAATAGATTAACATTTATTCTGAGATCAACATTCATTTTATATTGGGAAATATTGGCCAATGTATTTCCAAGATAACCAATGTTTAGCCAATGTAAAACCAATGAGTTTTGCTACTTGGGTTATGTTCCAACAATTACACGATATTGCGTTTACATTAGAAGTATATGGGCCAATATTTCCTAATACAATATTAATATTGATCTCTGAATAAATGGTAATCTATTGCCAATATTATATTTAAATATTTACACGTTATTTTATAATCTCTTACGATTTTGTTTATTTAATAGGAGCAATAAAAAAATGTTTACTATACAAATTTTAAGATCGAAATGGAATGTGCGGTGACCTCACTTTCGTAGACCTCACTTCACTAGTTAAGGTTTAAATTAACAATAAATGGACGAAAAATATAATTTTTATTAAAATTAAATGATATTACAAAATAAATTATATTACTGCTCCAGATAGCCAAACCTGTGCAAGCAGATTTTACGCAAAGTCTGTCAACAGTATCTGTTGATAGAATGGCAACAGACTGCATACAGAAACTGTTTTAGCAGTCTCTGACGACAGATTGGTGACAGACTGCGCGCAGAGCCTGTCGACAGATTCTGACGACAGACTGCGCGCAGATTCTGTTTCCTAGATAGGCTATTTAATTCTATTAAGGGCCATATGTACGTTATTAAATGGGGCAGTTTCACATACACACCATGCTGCAGAGAAGTCAAGATAATTATATTGTGCAATAATTGTACACATATACACAATAAAAAACAATGTTTATATTTTAAAATTGTATTACACATTTTTTATAAAAAAACAACAATAATAGAGAAATAACGAATACAAGTATAGAATAGTACAACGGTTAAATGGCCATTTAAAGGCGTACACATGTCATTCCTGGTAAAAATTGTTCTCATAATTTTTCATACAATTTCTCATCTTATTATTTTTTTTAATGTTGTTATGTCATTAAATCCGATTTAACCGTCATGCAATAAGTATTGAAGGCAGCAGCACCGAATAAAATATTAGTCTCGCTATGTAAATAACTTTTACAGAATTTTTTTGATGGTTTATTTAAAAATATATCATGCTTCGATTTTGATAAAACTTAATACAATCTGAACGGGACGATCGACCAAATTAATTCGCACATGTAAAAGTACAGTATTTTATTAACATGATAGAAAAATGTCATTATCTGCTGTTTTATTGCAATAATTTTCTATACATTCCTTGGTAGAAAATTAATTTCGAATTATCGTAACAGTCTCTCTTACATTATTTAAACGCTAAACGGTTTCGTTTATATTTTGCGGCTTAAAAGGCGAACAAACTATAATATTTTTTTTCCTTAAACTTTAAATAGACAATACAAAACGCTTTTTATCAAGTGAGGAATTGGCGTAGTGTCTAAGGCGACGGACGATTATCCAAAAGATAATCAGTTCAAGTTCGAATCTCACTAGAGAAAATATTAAAAATTATGAAAAAATAATGTAGAAAAATTTTTTTGTCATAGTATTTTATGAGTATTTATGAGAAAGCGCTTATTCTATGAGTAATTATGAAAAATTATGAAAAAATTTAATTGAAGAACCGAAACGACAGGATCTGCGCGCAATCTGCAGCCAATCTGCCGTCATAGTCTGTCGACAGGCTCTGCGCGCAATCTGCCGCCAGTCTGTCGTCAGAGTCTGTTCGCAGACCCTGTCAACAGTTTAGCGGCAGATTGGGGACGCAGATGTCTATGGATCTGTCGACAGATCCTGCTCGGATTCGACAGATCCTGTCGATAGTCTGACGTCAGTCTGCGCGCAGATTGCTTACTGGGTATTTACATTGAATTTACATAATTTCCCAATATTGCGCCATTGCGCATAACATTTTATGCTATTAAAGTCAAGAATTTGACTCCTAGGAATAAGCTTTATAGAACTTGTCCTACCATTTCTTACTCACAAGCATTGCATCGTTGCAATTATCCAGTTAGTAGCATGATCTTCAAAGATGTGTTAATGAGAAAATGTTGACTCAGATAGCACAGAGATAAATAGAAGTTAATAGAGAATTCTCATAGATAATTGGCTATCTGGGTTAATTTGTGTATATATATATATATATATATATATATATATATATATATATATATATA
>NW_022639536.1:498122-505633 GCF_010583005.1 Odontomachus brunneus
TATATATATATATATATATATATATATATATATATATATATATATATACACATAAATTTAATTAATTTAATTAGATCTTATATAGCAAGGTGGATTTTTTCTTTTATTAAATTATACTCTTTTATAATTACTCAAAATTTATAGTCTTTCATGACTTTGTCTATTTAACTTTCTAGCCGTGCTCTGAGTTTTTTTGACCCAGAGCAGTTTTAAAGTTCACACAGTTTTTCTAATATTCTAAAATACAAATGTGATACTTCGTGACTTTTCGAGTTATTTTAGAAAGAGTCAATACGTATTGCACTAAATTATTTTATATAATGCTAAAATAAAAGATACCAAAAAATACATATATATCAATTAAATAGTGAGTTCTCACCATTGGATCTATTTAGATCCTGAACACGGTCAAAGTATATCCGAAACAAACACGGTTAGAAGATTAATAACATTTAACAATAAAAAAATGTTTACTATAAAAATTTAAAGATAACGAAATGGAATGTGCGGGATTTTGTAGACCTTACTTTAAAAAGAGCTAGAGTTTAAATTAACAATAAAGGTACGAAAAATATAATTTTTATTAAAATTAAATATTTTATTAAATCATATTAGCAAAAAATTATATTACACTGTGTTAAGTACAACACATATAAACAAAATATAAGACGTTTATATTGATCGAAGAAGTGATGTAGTGTAAAGCAATAGACTCATAATCCAGAGATGTCTCATAGTCCAAGTTCGAGTCCCAGTGCCAGTGAGAATTTTTAAAATGATGTAACATTGGAATCAAGTAATCTAAAATTTTCAAGTAAAATCAGCAAATGCTGTGTCATTTACAAATAGTTTATGTTAGAAAATAGAACCGAATAAGGATATTCCGACATATCATTTTTATGTCATTTTATGACGTCACTTTCACGTTTTATTACGTCGGTGAACTATGACTTATTTCGGTCATTTTCGTCATTATTATGTGATTATAAAAGGATAATTGACGTCACTAGTGACCAAAAACTGACGTGAAAATCACGTCACGTTGCTGCCTAGAAAATATAATCGTTATTTTATATATAGAATACTATATATATTATATATACTACTATATATATAATACTATATATATTATAGTATATACTATATATATAATATACTATATATATAATATATATATATATATATATATATATATATATATATATATATATATATATATATATAATACTATATATATTTTATATATAGAATACATATACAAATGGCAAATATATAAGTGATAGTAAATCATAAAGAAAAATCTTTAAAACAAATGAAAAAGTAATGGAAATTATACTCTCCTTATTTTTTGAGTAATAATAATGATAACGAATTATCCTTCAAGATAAATAAAAACAATAACAATGTATTACTTTTTTCAAATAAGGTAATGAGTTATTAAAACAAAAATAGCTTTTCCACAACTTTATAATATAGACTATTTTGTTATAAACGGAAATATAATAATTGTATCAATAATTGTTAAACGTGTTAGCAAATATATCTTTTATAATGTATTTATAATTTTTATAAAAAATATAAATTGTTGAAAAAAACAAAAAATTTTTTTAGACAAGAAGCTGCAAGAAGAATTTTAGATCCGTATTAACAGTCGTTACTTGAAACTTGTCTCAGAGGAGATATTTAGATTTTTATTCAAAATCAGATCCAAATTCTTTAGTTGAATTATGATACATGTGACATTTATATCTATAGTCGCAATTCAATAGAACAATTCTCATCTAGCTCAAAATTGAAATCTAATTGTATCTCACTTGAGATGAGTTTCAAGTAATGATTATTAATGTGAGCTTTAGAAAATAAATGGTAATATGAAATAAGCATAAAAATAAAAAAAAAAGTTTACTTTTTGTTATTATAAATATATAATATGTTATTATAAATATATAAAAAAAAAGTTTACTTTTTGTTATTATAAATTATTGACATTACAACTTTTTTATCGAATTATTTTGAATATAAAAATTATAAGTTAAAAATGAAAAAAAACATTTTCTTATAAAAATAAAAAGAAGTTTAATAAACTTAACTTTAATTCAAAGCGTATAAGTCTTTTAAATCTTAGGATAGAAATTTCAAATAAAAGAAACTTCACTTTCACATTCACTACTTAAGGTATGTCTCTTATTTTCTTGTTCTAATTTCTTCCTAGCATAGCGACATCTGAAAAAAGTGTTTGTAATATGGAACACTTTATGTTACTATTCATTGCTATTTTTCAAGTGTCTCAAATCTTGAAGGAAAAAATATTTCCAAATAACCAACACTGCAATTTTAAAGTTTAATCTTATTATGAATCGACATATTATAATCAATATTTAAAGCTATTAATTAAGATAGAAAAGGTTTTTGTATTTTACTTTGTGGTTTTAACAAGAAAAAGAACAAAGCAACTTTTCTTAACACTATAAATAACTGTAAATAACGTGGCGCTGACGTCCCTTTGATAATTAATAAGGACTCTAATGGTTAGGTTTATTTCAGTTGAAAAATCGTAGTGTTGTTTGAGAAAATCTACCTTGTTTTATTACCACCTTCTCTCATATACTTTTTTATACACTTTATTGTACTACATATGGTTATGATAAGAAACAATTTTTTTTTTAAATCTTCAGAAATGCAAATTTTTTTCATATTATTAATATTATTAAGTTATTATAGAAGAAAATACATATTTGTTATATACGGAACATTAGAAGAGAAATTCATGTTTCCATCAACATTCTATTAATTAAATTTGAGTTTAAAAAGAGCAATAGAATATGCAATATTTTTTGTTGCATATTCAACTTGTGAATAAAGTAGTTTTAACAATCCTATTTTTCTAAAAACAATTAAAAACAAACTTCCCTTAAATTTAATGTTATGAGATTCTGCTAGCTGGTTGTTAAAACATAATTATTGTAAGTTTATAAATGTATTACTTTATTTACAACTTGTATTTATGCAAGAAATATTAAATTATAGATAGTATATCTTACAAAAAGAGTCAAGTTTTTCACGTTCACACCTGTCTATTCATACATTGCACACTTTTGTGTCATAATCGTATCAAGAAAAATGCTGAATGGTATGTGTAGATTTTCACTTTTAGGAATTAAATTTGTACGAGTAAAATCGCACAATGCTTTACTATAATAGTTTTCAATTAGAATATCACAGAGCTGTCGTACAATTATTTCTTCTTCTTAGGTTTCATAGTAACTTCTGATTGTGGTTTTTGCCAATCCAATGGTTTGCGACGATACATAGGCCATGGAGGTACAGTAATTAATGCTGCCATAACAAATCCAGCACCCAAAATATAGATTGTTTGTGAAAATTGTTGAATTACATATCCCCAGGTTAAGCCAACAACCTAAAGTATATTAAAATTAGATATATATGTATATAAGCCAACAACCTAAAGTATATTAAAATTAGATATATATGATATATATTAGATATATATGTGTGTGTATGTATATATATATATATATATATATATATATATACACATGTATATAAGTATTATGTATATATTAACATATCTAAAAAATACTCTAGAACTTACACCAAATAACGTTATTATCACTCTTGCTAATCTTTCTGCTCTAGCTTGGCCATCATAGTCCTAAAACAAGGAATATAATGTGCGAAAACTTATATGTAAATGCAAGTATAGTATTTGCGATTTACTTACATGCAATGCAGTTGTAATAACATTATAAATTGTAATAATAGTATAAATAATAAATAAATTATTATAATAATTACGAGGAATGTATCAAAAGTTATAATTACATTTACAGATGGTGTACGATAACATAACCTCGCACAAGGGAATTATCGTCATTGTAAAATTATCACAGAAGATGCAATAGTTTAATAAATATTTAAAACAGTCATTTAAGGATATTGTAACTTACCATGTGCGTTGGAATGGATTTAAAGTACTGCATCCAAGCGCTCATAGTGAATAAATACACGAACGTGCCAACGTCAAAACGACTTACTGATACAAGCATTCGCTTCTGCTCACCTCGGATCACTTCGGATCCCTTCGGGCGTGGACGTGTAATCGTGCACGTCCTACATACGTACAGGCGAAAACGGCAAGGCGCGCCAGTTGCTGTACAGCGCGCATACAGCGCGAGTTTTAAAATGTATATTTCGATTATTTGATACTCAAATTTAGTCTCAACGTGTACATTACATTCCTTACGAAAAAATACTATAAGAAAATTACTAAGAACAATAGTATTATTGTCGATTAATGAAAATACTACTGTTTTAAGGCGATGCTGAAGCTGAAAACTTTACTAACAGACACTGATATTTTTCTGCAAATCTTTATAGAAATATCATACTAAGAATCATTGATAATTACTTATTTTCAGTATTAAAAATACTGGATAATAAGTAATTATCAATGATTCTTAGTATGATATTTCTATAAGGGAACCTTGGTAAAAAAAGTTTATAGAGAATAAAATTCTATCGTTCTATCGTTTTCTATCGTTTTGAATATGGATTCCCTTATAGAAAAGTATCACTGGCTGTGATAAATTGGCTAATAATAAATAGTAATTTTATTACTCATACGAATAATAAAATTATTGAACGACAGTAATTATCATTGGCTAAAATCACTTATTAGTATTAAATTTCTATGAGAGTTTTGGTTCGTCAATTCAGAAATGTGAATAGTATTCCAATCAGGAAAAAAATATTAAAAAAATGTTTATAAAATGTTTTAAAATCATTTGGAAAATATTGTTAAAAATAATAGGATAAGTCTTCTTTTTTTTATTAAAAAAACGTTTATTTTAATGTTAAAAATAATGTTTTTTTAACGATATAAAAACGTTTAAAAATCATTTTCTTCACACACAAATGTTAAAAAAATGTTTTTATAACGTTAAAAAAACATTATTTAAAACAAACGTTTTTGTAATGAAAAAAATAGAACTTATCCCATTATTTTAACGTTTTTATAAACGTTTATAAAAACGTTTCAAAATAATTTTTTTCCATATGTTAAAACAATGTTTTTATAACGTTAAAAAAACATTATTTCAAACATTAAAATAAACGTTTTTATGAAAAAAGGACTTATTTATTCTAATTGTTTCATAAAAAAAACTAATTCCTAATTTTCTCATGTCTTATAACTGCTAGAAACCGAAGGTTGTCAAATACACTCTAAAACTTTTGCAAATCCTCCCTCGATAATTTTTAATCTAGAGCGGTATGCCGGTCACCATTTCATCCTGACTACGTTGCTTAACCTAACAATCGAGCGGCACGCAGTGATTTCAATGACTCCAACGAAGTTCTTACAATTTATGTTTATAAAATATATACTTACAGTGTTCACAATATATTATAACGTACCTAGCAAATACACGCGTTGATATTGAAATATTCGCCTATCTATTTTATTTAATATCGCTAAAGTTTAAAATAACATTATTTTAAAAAATTAAATGTTTACCTAAATTAACTTAGAAAAACATTTAAAAAATGTTAAAAATAATAGAATAATTCCTCTTGTTTTTTATTTTTGTATTAGAAAAAGATTTAATTTTTTAAAATAATGTTTTTTTAACCTATAAGATTTGTTTAAAATTTATTTCCTTCACATTTACAAAAACATTTTTATAACGTTAACAAAACATTATTTCAAATGTAATAAATGTTTTTTTTTAATAAAAAAAATGAGGTTTAACCCACTCTTGTTAAATAATATTAAAACATTTTAACTGCCTGTTTAAAATCTTTTTTCTTGATACTTTTGTTGACGATCTAAAATGGGATTAAATTAATCGCAATTTTAAATTCATTTTTTATATTTCTAATGCTTCCAAAATTTCAATTCTCATTCACCTATCCAATCAAAAGCCAATATTTTAAAAATGTTACTAAAATGTTATTTTTTTCATTTATTATTTATTTTCTCAAATTATTATTAAAAAATTTTGTTGAATATTTTTTTGCTAATACTTGTATTTATTAAATATTGCTTTTCATTAAATATTCACATAGAATAATAATTTTAAAATACTTTAAAAATATTTTTAAAATGTCACGA
The DNA here is from genome assembly GCF_010583005.1 of Odontomachus brunneus. NCBI lineage: Eukaryota > Metazoa > Arthropoda > Insecta > Hymenoptera > Formicidae > Odontomachus > Odontomachus brunneus. The sequence continues at coordinate 504,256 of NW_022639536.1, forward strand.
AAAGATTAGAAAAATGTCTACAATCATTATTTCTGACAAATACTAATATTATTAACTAATGTATCATTTAGAAACCTATAATTTTATATATAAAATTATAGGTTTCTAAATGATACATTAGTTAATAATATTAGTATTTGTCAGAAATAATGATTGTAGACATTTTTCTAATCTTTTCGTGACATTTTAAAAATATTTTTAAAATGTCACGAAAAGATTAGAAAAATGTCTACAATCATTATTTCTGACAAATACTAATATTATTAACTAATGTATCATTTAGAAACCTATAATTTTATATATAAAATATTTTTTTTTTCAAATATATATTTTTGCGAGAAAAGAGGAGTTACACATTCCAAGTAGCACAAGATCTCTAGAGGATGTCCTGAGGATGTTTTCAGGATGTTTTCAGAATGTTTTTAGGATGTTCTGTGGACATCTGTGCTGTGAGGGATATAATCTGAGACATTATACAGTGTGTCCCATTTTAATCTTTAAATAAACCCAGATAGCACAAGAACTTCTGAGAACATTCCAGAGACATTTTGAGGATATTGAGACGTCCTCAATATTGTCTTAGAACAATATTTTAATTATACTTATACTTATCGTTCTTTGCCATTAGTTTATTTCTTTTGCCACGATGATAATGTTGGATCAGGTAAGAGGAACGACACGCGCGCTGTCCGCTTGCATCGTCGCGCCTACGCTTTGCCTCACTGTGCTAAGGCTCGCGTCGATGATCATTTGAGATCCACACATTTACAATTACAATTACGAGGTCACTTTATAAGACAGCAAAAATAGCTAAAATTTAAACTGTAATATATTTCTATGATAATAATAAACGAAAAAGAGAAAGCGATAGAAACTGATGGAATTTGCAGAGAATCTAATTGTTTTCTACCGATATAGTGAAATATATCATTTCACTATATCAAATCCGAAAGAAATAATATCGTTGTCTATCTAAGTATACTATTCATAGAATCGAATTCGTTTCTTTTTCCATAATCATTCATGAATTAACGGAAACTTAGTCAATTATAAAGAATCGCAAATTCACGATTGATTCTTTATGTGTGTGTATTCTCTTTGCATAAGTATCTTATTAAAAAATTAGAATGCACGAAATATTTAGCCATAATGTGTTACAATCTTTAAAATAATACGATAGAAAAATATCCATTCTTGACGTAACGACTTTACGATAGATTACGATGCGCATTCTGTGAATTTGCAATTGATTTTTTATGATTGACTAGGCTTCCGTTAATTCATAATTATGGAAAAAGAAATGATATGAAACGATCGTAAAAGAATTAGATTCTGTGAATAGTACACCTAGATAGACAACAATATTATTTCTTTTTGT
>NW_022639536.1:505643-505789 GCF_010583005.1 Odontomachus brunneus
TTTAACCGGTTAAATATTGAATTGTGAGACTGCAGTAATTCTATCTTTAAATCGGGTTTATTTTACTTACGCTAATGTGAATATTAGTAGTTCATCAATTTGAATGTTCATCATTGAGTACTCTTCTTGCTTCTGCCATTTCATTA
>NW_022639536.1:505799-506319 GCF_010583005.1 Odontomachus brunneus
TTCTCTTTGCATAAGTATCTTATTAAAAAATTAGAATGCACGAAATATTTAGCCATAATGTGTTACAATCTTTAAAATAATACGATAGAAAAATATCCATTCTTGACGTAACGACTTTACGATAGATTACGATGCGCATTCTGTGAATTTGCAATTGATTTTTTATGATTGACTAGGCTTCCGTTAATTCATAATTATGGAAAAAGAAATGATATGAAACGATCGTAAAAGAATTAGATTCTGTGAATAGTACACCTAGATAGACAACAATATTATTTCTTTTTGTCGTGATTACTTAGAGAATTAATTGTAATTATATTCCAATGATTGAATAAGAGAGAATGATAGAGAACGATAGAACTTAGAATTCGATTAAGAGAGTTATAGATTGCACTAATAAGAATGGACGCATTACGTGTGCAATAAACATTAAATCAATCATGTATCTTTTGGTCTAACATAAACTTATAAATAAAATAAAACAATTTCATTGATAAATGTAATAAAGTTCAATGATGAT
>NW_022639536.1:506329-506407 GCF_010583005.1 Odontomachus brunneus
TTGTGTGTAACTTTCTTCTCTGATACATCTGTTTTTTCTTTGATAGCTTATCTCTGTAATTTTTAATCAGGCGTCTTT
>NW_022639536.1:506417-506904 GCF_010583005.1 Odontomachus brunneus
TGTATTCTGACTGTTTCGACTGTATTGACTGTATTGACTGTATTCCGATATTCACTACCAGTATTGAAGATCTATAGTTTGTGTCATGTACACGTATAGAGTTTCAGTACCAGTAGCAGATATTGGAATGTAGCTTGTAAATTCACATTAAAGGAAAAGATATATCATTACATAGAAGAAATTTTATAATAAAATGTGCTACGAAATTGTCTGTGCACGCTGAAAAAAGTGTAAATTCATTACATAATTACATCAGTGTGATTGGAATATATTTTGTTGATTAGCAATATTATTAAACCAATAAGCTAATAATTAAATGGTATAACTTATTGCTTTTCATTATAGTGCTACTGAATCAACAAAATATTTTAAACCACATTAATGTGATGTGAATTTACATTTTTTTCGTGTACCTCCCTATTATAAATAAATGCTGTACGTTATTTATTATTAAAAATCTTTATTTTATTTTATGAGTTTATATATA
>NW_022639536.1:506914-507102 GCF_010583005.1 Odontomachus brunneus
GTTTTTGCCATTGATGCAGACATGATTCGCCAAGCTGTAGCAGCATTTTACAACCGCATAGCGTATTGCCAGACTGGGGGCGAAACCTTTGAGCTGGGGGCGAAAACTTTGAGCATTTGCTCAAATAAATAACTTCCAATCCTGCTGCAATTGCCTGGCTTTACCCTTCCATCCCATAAACGGCTGGG
>NW_022639536.1:507554-507937 GCF_010583005.1 Odontomachus brunneus
CGTTAGAGGGGGGATATGAACGCGAGCCAATAGCGGCGCTCTTCTCCCAAGATGCTTTGTCTAGAAAGCCTTAGTTATCGTTTGATTTTCGTCACAAAAGGGCGTATTTCAACATGAGTGCCGCGTACGCATCACGTTACGAAGCTGTGTTTCTATGTTCGCATCCGAAAGGATCAAAAATGTCGCGCGGAGCGGCTGCTAAGTATATGAAGAAGTCTAAGGCGTTTGTGAGTAAGTGGGTGAAACGTTATTCCGAGGTCAAAAACGTTGATGACTTGCCGGATCGTGGCTCTGTGCAGAAAACGACGAAAAAGGAGGACAAAATGATTTTACGGGTGTTTGAGAAGAATCCTTGTTTATCATTGCGTGGCGGGCAAGCGGTT
>NW_022639536.1:509681-510088 GCF_010583005.1 Odontomachus brunneus
TATATATATATATATATATATATATATATATATATATATATATATATATATAATTTTTAATTTATAATAGATCTTATTAACAGTATAAATGGTATGAAGAATATAAGACAGCATTATATATGTGTAAAAACACGATGCAAAATATTCTTTTATGTACAAGAATATATATAATTATGTTTTGCAAAGACCATATTCCGCTATAAAATTTGCAACAAAGCTTTTAACATTAATTTTTAGTACAGTAGTCCTAAATTCTATCAATTTTAACAAAACTAAAACTATTTGATACATATTAGTATCTGAAAATTATATATACCTTGATTCAGATTGCAATAAATAATTAAGAATTCTATGTCGAAATATTGTAAAGAAAAATTATATTAGTATTTTATATGTATTTCAGAATA
>NW_022639536.1:510098-520825 GCF_010583005.1 Odontomachus brunneus
AAACTCGAATTTTATCAACTTTACCGAAAAATGACAAGCGATAAAAATTGTTTATTTTCTTCTCATAAAGTTCTGAGAATTTTTTCGGAATTTTTTATTAACTTTTTAGTAGTACATTTTCTAGCATTTTTTTGAAGAAAGTTTTTTTTTTAGAAAGTTAGTATAAAATTCTAAAAAAATTCTCAGAGCTCTATGAGAAGAAAATTAATGATTTTCACTCTTGCTATTTTTAGATAAAGTTGATAGAATTCGAGTAAAAAATTATTGAAACCAATAATTCTGTAGATATTTCCGTAAATATCTTAAAAAATGAGGGTCATATGAAAAAAAATTTCAAACAAAAGCTGTTTATTTCTTTACGTAGAATAAAATTCCGTAATAAAAAAAATACATATTTCTATTTAAAAAAGCAAAGTTGATGTTGACCTGGCGGCGGCATCCAAGGTCAAATCAGTGACACCATCTTATATACATCTCGAAACGATACAACTTTTCTTTGAAACGTTTCTTTGAACTTTTCTTTCTTTTTTCTAAAATGTTCTGTTTCTGAGATAAAAGGGGTGTACGGGTGTCTTAGACACCCTGTATATACAGGGTGTAAAAAAATAAGACCGACAAACTTTGAGGGGAAATAGAGGACATAAAAACAAACATATTTTGTTAATAATGTTTTTCTCTACGACGCTTCGTTTTAATACTACAGGATACAAAATAGGAATTTTATGATTTTAATAAAAAACAAACATATAAGTGGAAAAATTAAATTTATTTCAATTACACATATATATTTTAATCTTTAAAAAACAATGAACAAAAGAACAGAACAAAAATGCGCAATTGATTAGCTCAATTTATAATAAATTTTCAAAAATTCCTCCATTTGTTTTAACACAAAGATGACATCGTCGAAACATTGATTGTCTCACACGCTCGAAGACTGCAGGAATATTCTGAATCTGATATGCTATAGCAGTAATTCGGGCTACCAATTCTGCTTCTGTTTCAATAGGTGTCTCGTAAATGAAAGTTCTCTTATGCCCCCATAAAAAAAGTCAAGTGAAGATAAATCTAGTGACCGGGGAGGCCATGCAATAGACGTGCCACTTGTCACAAGAAGGCAAATGCGGTTCCAACACGATAGAGCACCTGTCCATTTTAGTGCTACTGTACGCAATTACTTGGACCAAAGATTTAATGAGTGCTGGATAGGCCGAAGAGGTCTTATCGCATGGCCTCCCCGGTCACCAAAAAATCAAACTCAAAAATACACTTAATGGTACGTTTTTATTACTCCTTAGCAACCGGTAATCACCACTCGTTTTTAATAAAAGTGCCCCTTTCTTTCATATAAATAGAGTCATACTCGCTATGTTGAATGCACGCTTTTACTACTTAAATTAAACATTTTCGAGGGCTAAAACCGGAAATACTTTTGTAAAGGCTAAAACTGGAAATATTTTTGTGAGGAGGGAATAAATAAATCTATAAGTGAAAAGATTCAGACAGCACAAACTTCTGAAAGGTACGATTTAAAAATGTATAACAGAGAGACTTACTTTTAATACATGTTTCTCAAATGTGTTTAAAAAATTTGTACTATTTAAGACCTTACTAAAGATCACCGAACAACGTTGTGAAAATATCTAAACCGATTTATAAATTTACATACAAATATTTACATACAAATATTTACTTACAGAAATAGAAATATTTTCTCTCCACACGCTCTCTCTCTCTCTCTCTCTCTCTCTCTCTCTCTCTCTCTCTCTCTCTCTTTCCTTGCTCAGCTTTTCTTATAAACAAACATTTCTCGCTAAATAAAAATTATCGTTTCTGAAATCGTTCGCACTTCTCCAGAAAACTAAATAAATAGCAAACCACAGCAAACAGTATATGTCCAATATGATATCTTACGAATGGTAATAGGGGACCAACTGTGCTTTCGCAATCACCGTTACATATGTGAAGTAGGTATGTAAATTGTAATATAACATGCATTTTTATTTCCGTTTTCGCTGTGTTTATAAATACTATGGTCGTATTTTACTCACATTTTGGGTAAGATAGCCCACTATCATTTTATGAAAATTTATAAAACGAAAGTCGTTACATTTCAAAAATTACTTTCAATATTACAGCAATTAAATCTAATGTGTGATATGTTTTGATAAAAAAATTGCATTTAGAATTTAAATTTTGTAATAGAAGTTTCTATTTTACATATGTATTATATTTTTTACAAATAATACGTATTTGTTCCGTATGGGCCGAGGTAACACGTACGGGCCGTGCATGGCGGACGGCCTTGCCCCAGGCGCCACCGATCTCGCGAGCGGCCGCCTTTTGGCACTGCTTTGCGCCGTCGCCGCCGCAACGCGGCGACGGCCTCGGTCGGGCCGTCACTCGCAGTTAATTCCTGCCTCGACGCCAATATAAAACGGCGACGGCTCGATGCCTTTTGAGTACACGTTGTATCACTGCCTTGAGAGTGTCTACTGTGGACACGTTGGCTTGCCTTTTGAGAGGTATTTTGGTAACTCCGCTTCCTTGACTCCGCTGGTTGTCTGAGGAGAGGAGAGGAGAGGGGAGAGTTCGGAAAATCTTTCCGGATTACTCTGAAGCCTTCAGCACCGGAAGGACGCTTCTTTCTGCGATATCTCTCTTCTGTTTTTCTTGTAATTTAGCGATCGATCTTTGTTTCCTCTCTACTGACTTTCTCCAATTTTGTACCTCTTCGCGTATCTTCTTTTCTTTCTCTCTTTCTTCTTTTGTTTTCTTTCATTTCTTTAGTGCGTGCCCGTCTTTTGTGCGAGAGACTCCGACGCAACGTCGCGAACTCGTAAAGAAGCATCGTCGATGTTTTAACTGCCTGAGTCAGTCATTCGGTGCACGATTGCACCAGCAAATATTCATGTCGTTCCTATCACCAACGACACCATACTATGCTTCACTCAAGCTCGGGGTCCGTTGCGTCCGTCACGAGCGACTCGTCAGTCAGTAAGTCGACTCTGAGCGACGGCAATCAGTTAGCCGTACAATCCCTTCTTGCTTCTCAAATCACGCGAACTTCTTCTCAAAGTCTGCTTGCAACCGCTCGCATTCAAGTCGGCGGAGTCGACGGTCAGTCGATCGAGGTGCGCGCGTTGCTCGACCAAGGTTCCGAAATGACGTTAATTTCGGAGCATCTCGCTCAAGTGCTGCGTCTCAAGCGGCATCGCATGCCGACTTCCGTGTTAGCCGTCGGATGCATTAACGCTGGCACGTTCCAATACGCCGCGCGCATTTCGGTGTCGTCGCGCGCGTTCTCCGACGTTAACGACCACTGCGTTAATTTGGGTGTATATCAGTTGGACACGGGGCAATTGGACACAGTCCAATCACAAGTCGCTGTTCCAAGGGACCCTACAAATGTCTCTAATCACACGGTGCTGTGATTGGCTGTGTCCAAATGCACCGTGTCCAAGTGCACCGCTCCCGTTAATTTTAAGAACGTTGACGTCCTATGCGCCGCGACGTGTCTCGGACCTCGCATCGCTCTCGCATCTAACGAACCTAACGTTAGCCGATCCCAATCCGACTGGCGTTGATTCGATCCATCTCATTATCGGCGCGGAACTATACAGTGAGATCGTCCTCGAGGGCGTACTTAAGGGCGATGTTGGCTAGCTGATCGTGCAAAACTCGATCTTAAGATGGATCATTTCCGGGCCGATTCCCGTAACGTCTCGCGAATCGCCCTATCGTGATCCCGCGGGCGTCACGTCGCAAATCACATTTCTGCGCACCATTGCTTTAATTCCTCCTCATTAGAGGAGAACCTCAAACGTTTCTGGGATGTTGAGGAGCTTCCCAGTCGCGTCATTTCTTCGTCGGAGGACGAGAAATGTGAAAACCATTTTCTCGCCACTCACTTTTGCAATGAAGTCGGTCGCTACATTGTTCGCCTTCCCTTCAAAAGTGAGCCCCCGCTCGCACTTGGTGAGTCGTAGGTTCGAGCGGCGAAGCAATTAAACTCATTATTACGGCGGTTGCACTCTGTGGTTGCGTTACTTCGCGTTTACTAGATCTTATTGTTGATAATTGCGCTCGCAGGAGGAGGAAGGTTCATGCAAAGAAATGAGGCCTTTGACATCTAAAAATGCTGAGATTTATTATGAGACATCTTGTGTGAGTATGTCAGTGTGTAGTGTCATCGTTGTTAGTTGGGTTTCCCACACCAGGGTCGAATCTTCAGCGGTCGGCCACAGAGGACGGTCGTCTTCGATTGAGCCGGCTTCTTCGGCGAGCGGAGGTGGGCCCGGAATCTCTCGGGCCGACTAGGCTTCCTGGGAGATCGTCGGTTGACATTCGCTCCCACAGGCTGCGCAGGTTTCCTGGACGACGCCGTCCTGTTAACTCCTGGCGAGGTTTGCGTTGTTTTGTCGATCGTCCATCGCATGGTCAGAGGTGAAAACGGTCTTAAAACTGGTGCCGCGTAGCGTGGTGAGAGCGGCCGTCGTGCCCTCACGTTCCACGTAAGTAGGCGGTCTATCGGTGGTCGAGTACGATGGATCGGCGGAAGATCGAGAGTGTGCAGTCTGCAGGCTCTGTATGTCTCAACGAAGTATCCGCCGGGATCTCTGACTTTAACTGCTGCCTGATGCTGAGAAGACGTGCCTGGAGGTGCTTTCACGCTGTTGGTAGCTGGTGGAGACTCGGCTGTCGATATTGCCTCGTGACGCCGCTCACGGGGCGACAACGCGCATGGTAGTGCTGCGTTCGATCTGTGTCTCTTCCTAGGCGATGGCGTTCGAGGCAGGCGCGTCGGCGAAGGCGTCGCCGGCAACAACGACCATGTACAGAATGGTGAGATAGGATTTGGTCTTACCGGCTCTTCCGCCCGGAATTCAGTATAAAAACAATGACAACATAATAAATGTTTGCACCAACTGCATACAATGAATGCATTATTTTGAATCCATCCGCAACATTGCGAAAAAATGAAAGATGTTTATAGCATATAAGTTTTATTATATGACGATGTTTTATTATATGACAATGTTTTATTATATATCAATATTTTATTATATGACAATGTTTTATTATATGATAATGTTTTATTATACGACAATGTTTTATTATGAATTATAAATGAAAATGTTTTATTATATGACAATGTTTTATTATATGACAATGTTGTATACAATGTTTTTATATGAAAGTGATGTACTAAAATATATATTTTATTGTAAGCAATGCTAAATATGTGTCTATATTCGTGTTTGCGTCAAACAAACCTGACACTTCCCTAATTACTCCTGATTAATAGCATAAAAACGAGACATATGCAAAACAAATGTACCATATTCGAAAAATATTAATTATATGCCCTAAGGTAAGAAAAAAAAACACCGCACAAGGATAACTTCGTCGCCGGGTTTCGAACTCTCGCTTCCGGCTAAAAAATCTTTGATGTGGAAGCCTGTCTGCTCGGCCACGTCGCCTTGCTGAAAGATAGTTGTATTTTTAGTTATATCTGTGATACCGTCCCGCAACCCAAACTTTATACTTAATTTCTCAAAAACAAAGGCCCATTGGCACAAACCTCAATTAGGATGTTGATGCTTAAACATCGCAGCTAGCGAATGTGCTATGTCTCATTCAGAAATCGAATTAGCAAGTTGTGGCATCTCCTTGTCAGTTAAAATGACAGTGGCGAAGTAGGTAAGGTGAACGACACAAGAAGCAGAGGGGTTCGAATCCCAACAAGGTAAGCAAATTTTTGAAGTACGATTTACAAATAGCACAAGACAATCCTATGAATATGTTAAGAATATTCCTCAAAAATATTTGGAATATTCCATAGGTCATTCTATATATATATATTCATTGTGTGTTTGTAGAACATTCGAATGGCACTAATTTAAATATTCTCAGAATGTGAATATTAGGTGCGCAACTAAGTTCCCGCTGTTTGTCAATAGATGGCTCCAGCTGTAAGTGCTGGTCGATTTTGACATATTCAAAACGTCATGAACCAAGCTTAGACATATGGTAAACAAACCGCTTTGACACGTTAGTGATTTTGTTTTGGCGTCATATACTTTTGGTTGTGTGAAAATGTCTGATTTTGTGCCAAATAATCGTCATTTGTTGGAAGTGTTGATTTTCTTATTTCATTCGAAGAAAATGGCGGCTGAAGCGCACCGAGAGCTCCAAAAAGTTTACGGAGATGCTGCTCTAAGTGAAACAACGTGCTGTGATTGGTTTCGTCGCTTCATAGACGGTGATTTCGATGTTGACGACCGTCCGCGTGAAGAAAGGCCAAAAACCTTCGAAGACGCTGAATTGGAGACATTGCTCGATGAGGATCCGTGCCAAACGCAAGAACAGCTTGCTTCAGCATTAGAAGTTACCCGCCAAGCCATTTCCAAGCGATTGCATGCGTTGGGAATGATTCAAAAGCAAGGAACTTGGGTTCCTTATGATTTGAAGCCAAGGGACGTTGAGCGTCGTTTTTTCGCCTGTGAACAACTGCTGCTCCAGCGGCAAAAAAGAAAAGGTTTTCTTCATCGTGACGGGTGATGAAAAATGGATTCATTACAGCAACCCAAAGAAAAGAAAGTCATGGGGACTGCCCGGTCATGCTTCTACGTCGTCGGCTCGGCCGAATATTCACGCTGCGAAGGTTATGCTGTGTATTTGGTGGGACCAGGTCGGTGTTATTTATTATGAGCTGTTGAAACCGAACGAAACCATCACTGGGGAACGGTATCGAATTCAATTGATGCGATTGAGCCGAGCACTGCGCGAAAAACGGCCACAATACGAGCAGAGGCACGAAAAAGTGATTCTACTGCATGACAACGCTCGGCCTCATGTTGCCAAACCCGTTAAAACCTACTTGGAAACGCTCAAATGGGAAGTCCTACCCGCCATATTCCTCAGATATTGCGCCATCCGATTATTACTTGTTCCGTTCGATGGCACATGGTCTGGCTGATCAGCAGTTCTCATATGAAGACATCAAAAAATGGCTTGATTCGTGGATAGCCTCACAAGACGAACGCTTTTACCGTAACGGTATTCGAGCTCTGCCAGAAAGATGGGAAAAAGTTATAGCTAGCGATGGGCAATACTTTCAATGATTTATTTGTAACCATTTTTTCACAATAAAGTTGCATTTTCATAAAAAAAACAGCGAGAACTTAGTTGCGCACCTAATAGAATAATCTACCAAATATTCTATATATTAAGTTATGCATGTTTATAGAAGATTCCGAAAGAATATAAACAGAACGTTTATATTTATAAAAATATAAACATTTTCTCTTTTCCTGACTTTTTCTTAAATTTTCCACTTTATTGTTTCACACGTTACTTAATTCAATTTAAATTGTACTTTGAAAATTTGTTTACCATGCTGGGATTCGAACCTAAGACTTCTGTTTCTTAGGTCGTTCACCTTATCTATTTCGCCAATGTTATTTTAATTGATAGACGATTTAAAAACGGAAATAATTTTCTCGCAAATATACAGACAAATTAGTTATTTCATTCAAATATTTTCTTGAATATAGCAAATTTTTTTTCAGTGTAGATTTGTAACGGTCTTGCGTTACGTGCGGGACAGTCTTACTCGGTGCGGTCCAAGGTTCAAATCAGTAAATGAGAAACAGTGGTGTAGTTAATAACAAATGTGTAACTATATTCTACTATAAGAGCTATTTACAGATACGTATGTACATACGAAGTTACGCCGCTGGCGTGTGGGCGCGTTTTTGCTCTCGTCGGGAGCCTATAGCTGGATCTACAATGCGCTTTTTGCGTCTCGTTTTATGCTTTTTGCCTTTTGCCTTTTCGTCTCTTCGAGCACTGTTTTACCGACAATCATGCTTTTTGTCACGTGTTTCTCGTTTCTTCCGGAGTTCGTCAACTTTTATCTCAGGCAACAGAAAACGAAGAAATGTCGCGTCAAATATTACGACGACGATATTTTTTGGGTTATGATCGGCACGAAGTGACGAACAGTAAACGTAGTGTGCCCAAGTTATAATAAAATAAATTAACATGTCGGACAAGGAAAATGAGATCGAAATTATGGACCAAGAGACAATGGATGAAGCTTTTGGCGAATTGCTCGCCAATTTTGTCCAACAACATTCTTGTTTATACGACAAGAGGTGCAAGGAATATAAAGATAAGCATTTCGTCGCCGACACCTGGAGCTCCATTACAAGTGCTTGTAATATGTCAAGTGAATAAATAAAAAATTTTTTCATTTCAAGATAAAGTATTTATATACTTTATATATATTTAATGGATATGGTTGTATAATTCAAGGTTAGGTTAGGTTTTAGATTAAATTAGGTTGAAAAAGTTTTGTTCATTCTTTTGTTATAATCGCGAATAGTACCAGCGCTTTCGAAACACTTCGCGAGGAATTGTTTCGATTGCGCCACAACAAGGAAGCGGATGTGCAAGTGCGACGATAAGCACCACCTTGCACATTCCGCATTTAGGACCTCAATTCAAAACGCATTACACCATTACCAAATATGGTAATGTGCTTGTTGCCAGGCACCCCCTCCGACAAGTCTAAAACAATATTATAAAAGAGCGGAGAAGACCGCCCGAACAAGACTTAACATCTCGGTTTCTCGCCGCGACATACGCGTCGTACGCGACTTACGCGCGGTTCGCACATTAATCATAAGTACGGGAGTAGTAACTAAAACACATACAAGTGTATTTATCAAATAAACCTTTTTATATATAATACTACAAGAAGTAGTCTAAATCTTTACTACATTTAATCCACCGCCACACACCCTGCCGCGCCCGCAACACCGATTTCGAACTTTTTCTTCGTGTCCCGGCAACACGGGCACGACACTTTTTTGTAGTAACTATGGTTAAAAAACAATGGAAAATTCTTCGCGGACAATTCACTCGAGAACATCGCCTTGAGAAAATATATGAACCATCGGGTACAGGGAATGACACTTATAAAAGACCACGTAAGACATGGTACTTGTATGACACCTTCTCTTTTTGGCACCACATGTGGCCCATCGTAAAACATGTAGCAATTTTGTACGACAAAATACAATAATTACCCAATCATCGCCATCAACACTAAGGCCTGCATTACAACCAACATCACGGTATGCACTACAATCAACATCGCAGTCTGTACTACAATCAACATCGCAGTCTGCACTACAATCAACATCGCAGTCTACACTACAATCAACATCGCAATCAGCATCTGATATATCATCCTTTAATACTCTGTGGAATCAAGATCTTAATACCTCAGGCTCGAATATCTCAACTCCATCATCAATAGAAAGATCAATAGCTTCACCATCTCCAATTAGTCAGCCAAGCTCATTAGATATTAAAAAAAAAATTTACGGTCTCCATCACCTGATCAATTTGCAAGATACCTAACTGTTTTCTTAAACGCGATCTTTTCATTTCCTAAACGAATGGTCGGTGATCTTGCCGCGAGATTTGTCTTGTTGGCCCAGTGGGCTTTGCGTTTACGGTCCGGACGCGCTCCTCCCCGTCTACCGATGGGGACCCTCCTGACCAGCTCGCTCCTGAGTACAATTGCCTCAGTCTTGCGCGATGAGATCTGGAGTTTGGCCCCCTCGCACCAATTCCTAACTAAATTTACTACTCGTTGCCCTCTTTCTTCTAATTCTTTCCGCGAGTCGCCTTCGACCGTGACCAAAAGGTCGTCGGCGTATGCAATAAACGACCTACCTATTTTCGTCTCTAGTTCGCGGAGAAGCCCATCGAACATAACTGTCCAGCACGCTGGACCTAAAACCGAACCTTGAGGGCAACCTCTACTCGCGTCCTTGGAGACTCGAATGTCTCCAAAGGACACGCTAACCTTCCTGTCGCTAAAATAACTGCGGAGAACCTGGAAGATATTTCGAGGGCAGCCTAGCCTCTTCCAGGTCTCCAGGACTAGAGGCCACCAGACATTGTCGAAGGCGCCGGCTATGTCGAAGAGCAGCGCAAAGACGTATCTCCGCTCAGAGGCAGAGACCATCCGACGCAGCTCAACGATCGCGTCCTCCGTCGACCTTCCGGCCATGAAGCCGAACTGCCGATCGAAGAGTCTCCCCGGCGCCATCGACGTCCGGTCGAGTCGCTTCTTGAGAAGCTTCTCGAAGAATTTCCCTACGACGGAGAGGAGACAGATGGGCCTGTAAGATTTAGGGTCCTTCGCGTCCTTGCCCTCGCCCTTCAGGAAGACTCTAAGTGAGCCCTCCTTCCAGATCGAGGGAAAGACGCCCCATTGAAGGCACCCGTTGAAAAGCCTAACAAACTGACCGGGGATTACCTTAATGGCGGCCTTTAGCGCTGCAACCTCAACGAGGTCCAGGCCAGGCGCCTTCCTGACTTTAAGGGTTTTCGCGACGGCGACGATTTCTGCCTCCGTGAAGAGCGGGGCATCGTCTCCGTCGGGCGCGATGAACGCGCTTCCCCTGATTTCACGCTGCAACGGCGTGTCGTCGTTCTCCCTGTCATCAGGGACGTGCACCTCCAGCAGGTGCCTGGCGGTCTCCTCTATGGTGGTGGTCGAGGAGCCATCATCGCGGCGGAGGCTGCTTAGCACTTCGTCCACTCGGAGCTTACGGGCCTCGCGTTTGTACACGAATCCCCATGGCTCCGAGTTTCCCACCTCCGTCACGAATTTCCGCCAGCTGTCGCGCTTCGCCTTCCGC
>NW_022639536.1:520835-521006 GCF_010583005.1 Odontomachus brunneus
CTTGTTGGCCCAGTGGGCTTTGCGTTTACGGTCCGGACGCGCTCCTCCCCGTCTACCGATGGGGACCCTCCTGACCAGCTCGCTCCTGAGTACAATTGCCTCAGTCTTGCGCGATGAGATCTGGAGTTTGGCCCCCTCGCACCAATTCCTAACTAAATTTACTACTCGTTG
>NW_022639536.1:521227-522189 GCF_010583005.1 Odontomachus brunneus
CCCGCTGGAAGGCACGCCGCGCCCTATAGACGTCCTTCTTCAGGATCGTCAATTGTCTTGTCCACCACGGGTTGGACTTCCTAAACCGCCTCTTTCTGGGCATTTCCCGTTCCGAGGCTTCAACTAAAATCTCAGAGATGGATCTCGCGAGAGATCCTCCACCCCCCCAGCGGACTTCAGACTGAGGACCTCAAGTCTCGACGCCGAAAGGTTGATAAGGCTATTGGCGTACTTCTCCTAGTCGGCACGACTCGCGTCGAACCGAGAGTTGGAGGTAGGCCGGTCATTGCCTCTAACTCTCGGCACCCTCAGACGGATGTCCAGGGCACTGTGGTCGCTCGTCGTCCAGTCGCACCTGACCCTCCATTCGCCGAAGAATTTGGTCATGGCCGGAGTCGCCAGGGTCACGTCAATATGTGACAATCCCCATGACGTCCAGTAGGTCGGCGAATGTCCGAGAGCGTTGAGGATTTTCCATCCGCAAGCGCGGATGAATTCCTCGAGCTTCGCGCCCCTATCGTTCACCATGCGGTCACCCCACATCGGGGATCGCGCGTTGGCGTCCATGCCTACCAACAATCTCTTCCCCCTCAGCGAATGAAACACCGCCTCGAGGTGCCTGAGGTGCCCCTCAATCTCGTCGCTGTACTGGAAGTAGCACGATGCGACGTAGAAAGAGAAGCCGGACGCTCGCACTTCCGCGCACGCACAGTGCGCGGTGCTGAGCTGCGAGATCTCCATGATATGGAACGAGGGGTTTGAAACTGCCACTGCAGCCCACGGACGTTCCGAGCGTGCAGCGGCCACCCTTGTTCCTTGCCCTAAACCGAGAATGGCGAAGCTCGAGCCTTGCTTCCGGACGTGCATTTCCTGCAAGAGCAGGACGTCCAGTCGCTTCTCGGCTACGAGCTGACGGACTTCGCCACTAACCGCAGCTGAACGCCTCATGTTCAGCTGCATAA
>NW_022639536.1:522314-522708 GCF_010583005.1 Odontomachus brunneus
CTTCTCGGCTACGAGCTGACGGACTTCGCCACTAACCACAGCTGAACGCCTCATGTTCAGCTGCATAACCCTAATACCCGTGGCTCTTAACAATGGAGAGGAATCGACAGAAACTATTTGAGGGGGCATTGCGAGCGAGCGATCACAATTCGCGAGCGCGGACGCGGACGCGGACCCTACACCAATTCCTACTGTATTTTGCCTCACTCGACCCGGCGTGGGCATTTCGTCGCACCTAACCAGCCTAATCGAGACAGCACGAAGGCTGCGACCTGGAGGCGAAGCTCCAACGGCGGTAACCCTAACCACCGGCGCGCCCGCCGCAGACGCGCCGGCTTGGTGGTCATCCCGTGGCCCATCACTCGATGACGACCTGAGGGGGCCTGGGACCACA